>NC_043701.1:42742016-42772769 GCF_006229205.1 Suricata suricatta | reverse complement strand
TACATGTGCTCCTATGCATCAGCATTTCTGTCTCTCTTGGGTAAATCCCAATAGCATTGCTGGGTCATAAGGGAATTCTATCTATAGTTGTTTGAGGAACCTCCACACTGTTTTCCAGAGCAGCTGCACCAGTTTACATTCCCACCAACAGTGTAAGAGGGTGCCCATCTCTCCACACCCTCTCCAACATCTATTGGCCTACAGACACATAAAACGATGCTCAACATCACTCATCATCAGGGAAACACAAATCAAAACCACTCTGAGATACCACCTCACGCCAATCAGAGTGGCTAAAATGAACAAAGCAAGTTTTAGACTTTTAAAAAGGGTAGTGGCAGATATTATTCACAGCATTAGTGAAGCAAGCAGATGTGAGTTTATAAGTAAACTGGCTAAGTTTCAGATTAGAAATTCAGTTGGGTAGATCAGTAAACACTAATTAATATAAGAGCTTGAAAAGCCAGGTAATAGAGATCACACATAGTGCATATGGTAATGGGAGCTGTTTTAGGTTTCCAAGCTGTACGTGACTTATACAAAGCAGTGGTCTGCAAGTACTGATGTGACAGTGGTATGCAGGATAAGGGAGGTATGACAAATACAGAAGAATACAGATAGTCCATCACATTTTTTAGTTGTCATTGATAGAAATGATTAAGTTGGCAAGTGTATTTTGTTTGTTATTGATAATGTGCTTCATTTCAAATATGTTTGAGTTGCATCAAAGAAGGGATGTGTGTCAACAGCTGGATGTGAGGAATTCTAGCTTAGGGGAAAGATGGAGGCCTACAACATAGATTCTAGTATCCTGGGCTTAGAGCTCATCATTAAAGCTTTGCAATTGGATGAAACCTCCAAGGGCGTGCATAGGGAGGGAAACACTGGATTTGGGATTTAGATCTGAGAAAAGAAGTGGTTCTGTGGGGAAGAGTGAGTTTTAAGCAATTCCAGAAGTGATACCAATACTCTCAAGGACAGAAGAAGCTCAAGCAAAGATTTTTCCATAACTGGAAGGCACAAGATGGAAGAAGTCGTTTGTATTTCTTTTCACTTCCTTTTGTTCAAAAACTATGTTGAGGGGCACCTGGGTGGCTCAGTCATTTAAGCATCTGACTTTGGTTCAGGTCATGATCTCACTATTTGTGGATTTGAGCCCCGCGTCAGGCTCTGTGCTGACAGCTTGGAGCCTGGAGCCTGCTTTGGATTCTGTGTCTCCCTCTCTCTCTCTGCCCTTCCCCTGCCCATGCTCTGTTTCTCTCTGTCTCTTAAAAATAAATAAATGTTTAAAAATTTTAAAAAACCACAATGTTTAGAGATGTTTGAAGGTCAGGAGGTGGTAGCAAGATGAGAGCACTAAAGTGCAACATTCGTGTTAAATGGGAAACTTCGAGGAGGCAGAGGAATAATCTGGAATATAAGTAAACTGAATAGAGTTTGTATTTGAGAAGAAATGAGGGCTTAGATATAAGTTGGGAATATGTGGAGATTTAAAAAAAGAAAAGTTTAATAAAGCCCAGCTGGTGAGTAAAGTTTTATAATAATCTGTGAGAGAGCAGGAAAGGGTGAATGGTGAGATAGTAAATTAAAATGACTTGCAAGAGCCACTCTGGGAAGGACAAGTCAGGCATTTAGTAATTGTGCAGATACTTAATCGTTTGGAGCCATAGTTTCCTCACTTGAAATATTGAGTTAACACCTCCTTGTATTGAAACATCAAAACCTTTCAAAATTGATTTGAACATCAAACTGTATTGTATAAGGAAAGAAAACATTCTGTTTTTAGTAGGATGCTCCTTCTTATCCATTTTAATAGGGAGTGCATAATGGGATGAATGGAAATTTAGTGGAAGAATATTTGAATCCAGGATTAGAGCTGTATTTGACAGGAGAAGCAATTAGGAGTAACTATAGGGGAAGGTCTACCACCAAAGACCTAACAGAATAACATTCTCTCTGTGTGTACTTAGCAAATACTTGTTGATAGACAAGCTGGCTGGTAACTAATTACAATGTGATGACCAAAGCCCTGTTCTTGGAAGTAGGATTGTTAATAGAAGGATAAAATACCAGGGGAGTTTGCGGAATTTCCTTCCGTGCAGATGTTTAAACTAATGTGGCTACTTGACAGTCTAAAGATAATTTGGGAAAAACCCTGCCTGATAGCAGGAGGATAAATTAAATAACTTTTAAAGCACATCACTCTACCTCTGCCTTTAGTCATGTCATATGGACAAATGTGTAAAATACCCATTTTACCCTCACCCAGCTATAAATGTGAGCTGGCTTTCCTGAGAAGAAATATTACAATAGAAATCCTAGCTCTGTGTAATTTGTGGCATCTTTAAAAATAACAGAGGTTGGCCAAGAGAAAGAGTATCTCAATACTCTGGAGCATCCCTCAGGAAGATATTTATCTCTGAGGCTTGCATTATTTAAAAAAGAACTTTTCTTACATATTCTATTCATATTTGGGGCTATTTTGTCTTCAAATATGAGGATAAAAAATTGGCATTTATTCCAGCAGTTGCTAATATGAAGGGATCTATAGATTCACCACAAACTGGTAACAGTTTTTCCAGTTTTCTCCTGTCGGCTTTAACCCCACTTCAGCTTTTGCTACCTTGGTGGCTCTGTTTTCAGAAATAAGGTTTTACTGATTCACCTCAAAACTTTAACAAACTTACTTTCTCTTTTCTTACCTTCAACTTTTATTCCCAATACCCACTATTTCTCCAGGGAATTGCATCTTCAACAATAATAAAAATTTCTTGGGGTGCCTGAATGACTCAGTGACTTAAGCGTCCAACTTCGCTCAGGTCAAGATCTCATAGTTTGTGGGTTCGAGCCCCGCATCAGGCTCCTGTGCTGACATCTCAGAACCTGGAGCCTGTTTAGGATTCTGTGTCTCCCTCTCTCTGCCCCTCCCCTGCTTGCCTTCTCTCTCTCTCTTTCAAAAAAATAAACATTAAAAAACTTTTTTTGTATGTTCATCTTATATTCTATAACTTTATTGAATTTGGTTAGAACAGGTTTTTTTGTAGAGTATTTAGGATTGCCTACACATATAATTATGTCATATGCATGCAGAGATAATTTTATATCTTTTTTTCTGACTTGGATGTTTTTTATATCTTTTATTTTCTAGTTCATTTTACTATTTTAATACAATATCATATATAAGTGGTGAGAATAAATGTCTTTCCCATGTTCAAAATTTGAGACAAAAAGAATACATTTTTCTGCTTTCATTATAAATTGATGAATATTATTAAAGTTGTATTTATTATTATTTTTCCTTTTCCTTTAGATTTTAAGGTAGCTGGGTAAAGTATTTCAAGTGCTTAAAAACAATTGACCAGTCAATGGCTTACATGAGAGAGACATTAAAACTTATTTCATACCACATTATTTTCATTTAAAAATGTTATACATATGCGTAATGTTTCATTTAAAAATGTTAAAACATATGCAAGGTAGATTGGCCAGTCCATACGGTTTGGCCCATTCCTATGTCCTAGTTATTTTGAATTCTGGCCAATACACCTGGTCTAAAGTAGGAACAGCTCTGCTGACACTGAGCAGCCCTTGCAAGCAGAGAGGGTGTTCTCCCACTTTGAGGGTCACGCTAAATGAAGTCAGCTCCATGCTGCCAACCTTTTAAAGAAATTATTTTATACTAAACTTTAAAGAAACTGCAGTCCCTTCTGATTTATATGTAGCATGGGTATTTCTTAAACAATTAAAATGAGAAACAATTCTCTTGTTTCTGGTGGTTTTAGGGCATAAAAGTCCAATTCTTTTTTTTTTTTTTTTAATGTTTATTTTTGAGAGAGAGAGGCAGAGAGAGAGAGGGAGACATAGAATCTGAAACAAGCTCCAGGCTCTCAGCTGTCAGCACAGAGCCTGACATGGGGCTCGAACTCATGAACCGCAAGATCATGACCTGAGCTGAAGATGGACGCTTAACCAACAGAGCCACCCAGGTGCCTTCCAGTTCTAAAAAGTAAAGTAAAATGCCCATTTGTACCCTCACCCAGCTTTAGTAGCTTTAGTTGTATTCCTCTGTATGGTATGTCTAAACTCTTATGTTTTCTAAAAAGGGAGCATTTAGTTCTTAAAATCTTTAATTTTTTATTTGAAAAATAAATATTTTGGTAATTCAGAAGTTTTGTATTTCTTTCAAGTCTGCTTTCAGAGTCATGTTCCAATGTTGTGTGGAAAATGTTAGCAAAAAATAAAGTGATGTCACTCTTCAGCTTTCAGAAGCCATGATTTATGCTAATACCGATAGGATGGTTTTTATTTAGTACATGTGTTTGCATGTTGGTTGCTCTGAGATACTTTTAGCATTTGTTACAAATAAGCTTGGAAGTGACGGCAACCATAAAACAAGAAGCAAGTACATTGTACTGGTGAATAGCATGGCAAGGGGTGTGAACCTCCAGCTTATGGCTCTCTAATTATGAGCAAGTGCAGGGGCAAAAATTAAGGGCTCAGGTATAGAAACCTGGTGGTTTCATGAGGGCACCTGGGTGGCTCAGTCGGTTAAGCATCTGACTTCGGCTCAGGTCATGATCTCGCTGTTTGCGAGTTCGAGCCCCGCATCAGGCTCTGTATTGACAGCTCAGAGTCTAGAGCCTGCTTTGGATTCTTGGTCTCCTTCTCTGTCTGTCTGTCTGTCTGTGTCTCTCAAATAAATAAGCATTAAAAAAAAAAGAAAGAAAGAAACCTTATGGGTTTCAGTGAAAAAATAAAGTTAACTTTGTCAAGGGTGACATTTATCAGTGTATGTTACTGTGTATTAGACAAGTAAGTTTCCTGATATTACATGTTTTGTATATTTTTAAGAGATAAAAATTTTTCAAAATTAGTAAAACACCAGACTATGATAACTTATACATTTATAAATTCATCAATTATACCCTTCATACCTCATTATTTCCATTGAAAAACACATCCTTTACAACACCATAATTGAGATCCCAATAATAAACCATTGTGTTTGTATCTTTCTTATGATTAAAGCCTCTTTCTCTTTTTCTTCATAAGTGAAATGGGGGGAGAGCATTGTTTATTATTTGGGAGAGATTCCTTATTTGACTCGTTAAAATAACTGTTTAGTTCTATAATATTATAGTTAAGTTTATTATAATTAATATTATTTGGGCAGTATATTTTTCAAAGCTTTATGATGAAAGAATGTATTTTAATTTTTAGAAAAGAATCCAAAGTAATTCTTGAGAAGTTAACCTAATAAATAAATTCCTAACTATCTATAGTGATGATTAGCACATTTTGTATCATAAAAACAATTTTCGTATTATTTTCATCACATTTTTATTTTGAGCTTATTCTTATTTTTGTGTTATACCATAAATCATTATTAGATGTCTACTCTCTGTTGACATCCGCTTACAAGACTGTGACATCTCTGAGGGCAGAGACTGTCATTCATTTTCCTAGAATTCATCCCCAGAATATAATAGAATTGGAATGCAGAAGATGCTCAATATAATCTTGTGAAACTGATTTTAAATGAATCATTTTCCTGAACATTATATCCTCTCTCACAGTTTCCTCTCACTCAGTTATCTTCCTTCCAACCTCCACCTTCCAGCATACCCACTCCACCTCTATCTGCCTTTCCAGTAGCCCTTTTGTGCTCTGCCTTGTTGAACTTTGTGGATTTTCATCCTAGATCCCTTGTCAGTCTCCAGTCCTGAGTAAGTCTTTGGCTTTTCTTGTATCTACTCTGGGACTGGAAATTGTTGCTAAAATTAATCATAAAACTGGCCCAACTGCTTTTGTTTCCTCTCATGCTGTTACGATTTCACCTGGGCCTTTCTCTGCTAATCAGAGGTCTATTTACATGGTTTTGATTGATTTGCTATCTCATTCACAACAGAAATTAATCCTTGTGATTTTGCTCAAGCTGCAACCTCTTTTCCTCCCCCAAACTGTACAGAAGTCATCATTCCTTGAAGATCAAGGCTGTCCAAAGCAAAACTCTACTTCTCATTGGCTTATTTTGGATGTTTATAATTTTATTCAACTTTTGTCTTTCTGTTCTTTCTCCAAAGAAGACACATTTGGTCTCAGGATGAAACTCAGACTTGTCACCTTGCCCTACAGGTCTCTGCTTCCTCCTTCCCATCCATTTCTCTGCCAGCAGTTTCTCCAGAATTCCCTTTGGCCCACAAGTCTCCTTTCAGTTCCACTTATCAAGATTTTTTCTGCCTCTGGTCTTTGCATATGTTCCTCCCTTTGCCTTGAATACTGTCCTTTATCCACCTCCCAAAATTACTCCCTTCCACAGATCTACATGCTCACCAGCTAATTTATCCTTAGGTCCCAAATTATAGCCCACTTTCCCATGAGAAGTCTTCTGTGACCCTTATCATTCTTGCTCATGGCCTCTCAGATTTTTTCTTCATACCATGAAGCACAGTTTGTAATTATAACTTCATTGTGGATTTGTTTAATATTTCTCTCACTAAACTATAAGTTTTATGAGAACAGGGACTATGTCTGTGTTACTCACTATTGTATACTCAGCTCAGCGTCTGACCTGTCAGTGGGTCTCTGAAAGACAGCTGATGGATGAATTGTATCTTCTGTTTTCCTATTTCCTCAGGGATCTTGTAGCCTCATATTCATCTCAATTGAACAATCTACCGTTTCTTTTTCTGCTGCCACCTTCCCATTTCTAAACTTTGCTCAGTTCTCCTCTGTTTTACTATGTTAACTGTCTTCTTTTTTCTTCCCCTTTAGACTTGTAAACTCTACAAATTATACTGTAGTCTCTTAAATATAAATTTGGGATGAAGCTAAATAGCACCATCTGTAAACAATTCATCTTTTGGCATAGGGACCAATATTAGGAGCATAATGGATATATGGAAGTTCTTAAAAGGGGGAAAGGAGTTTTATTCATGAAATAGACATTTAATGGACATTTTAAAAAATACCACCATGTCCCAGGCACTATACTGGGCATTGGAATATGTTGATTAAGAGCACAGTATTCCTACCCTCAGGGAGCTTATATTTTAGTGGAGAAGCTGGACAATAAACCATTGTACAGCTAAAGAAGAGAGTTTTGAGTTGTATTATATGTATTGAAACAAACAGGGAGTTGAGAGAGTGAGGGTAGAGGCTACTGTAGGCAGTTATTGGGGAAGGTTTCTGTGAACAGAGGGATGAGAAAATGAAGAGCCAGGGGCATATTGTTCTAAGCTTATGGAATAGAATTTAAAGGCCTGAATTTGCTGAGAGAGTAGAACTTAAACTTTCATTCTCTCTCTCTCTCTCCCTCCCTTTCTCTTTCTCTCTGTTTTTCACACACACATGTACATACACAAAAGAAAATATGTGAAGTGATGGGTATGTTAATTAACTCAATGGGGAGATCCTTTCATAATACATATGTATAGCAAATCATCACACTGCACACTTTAATTACAATTTAATTTGTCAGTTATAGCTGAATAAAACTGAAAATAAAAGAATTTAAAGGCCTGGAATGAAGAAAGGGCTTGGTGTATTCAAAAGACACATAGCCTCCCTGGCTTGATCTTAACGAGGAAGAGTGGCAGGGAGAGCCATGTATTCCTTACGTTCCACAGTAAGGAATTTAGATGTCATCCTGTGAGTAGTGGGAAGCCATCAAATGGTTTTTAAGGAAGGAAATTATGTGACCTGGTCTGTGTTTTTAAGAATTACTATGGCTACTGTTAGGGAATGATTTGGAAAACAGCTGGAGTGGAAACGGGAAGAGCCAGAGAGACTCTTGTAGAAATGTAGGCAACAGACAATGATGACTGGGGTTGTGGCCACAGAGATAGAATTAGAGAGCTCTAGGGCATATTTTAGAGACCATAGAATACATGGTGATGGATTATAAGTACGCAGTGACATGAGGGAGGAAGCAGAGAGGACACCTGGAATGTTGGTTTTAGTCGCGAGGCGGACAGTAGTGGTATTGATAAGATAGAGAAGTTTGAAAGAAGAACAGTGTGTGTGTGTGCATGTGGGTTAAGTGGGGCGGGGGGTACAGAATAAAAGATCTGCTTGGATCTGTTCCACTCAGGAGGCCTTCTGGACACCCACTTGTGAATGTCAAGGTGTCTGGAACTCAGGGGAGAAGCCAGAGCTGTAGAGAGACAGTCGAGAGACAGCATCCTCTGTATGGTATTTGAAGCTGAATGGGCTAATTATTTGGATTGAGAAAAGAGAAGGGGGGGCTCATCTAAACCTTGAGGCCTTCCAGCATCTAGAGGTCAGGAAGAAGGGCAAGAAACAACATCGGAAATTGAGGAGAAGCAGCCAAGGAATGAGTAACAGGAAAACTGTGAGAAAGTAGCCACGTGGAAGCCAAGAGAGGGGAGGGTTTCTAAGGTCAGCGTTGTCACGTGCTGCTGACATGGAGCAAAATGAGGGCAGAGGTGGGAGCTGACATACTTCCACTGAGCTCTTACAGATTTTGTAGCATTTCTTCTTTTCTATTATTTTATGGATGTGAATGATCCCTCACTGTTACGGTAAATGAAGTTTTATTTGTCTTGCTAACTTTTTTTTTTTTTTTTTTAAGAAATAGCAAATGTAAACACCTTATCTAACAAATCAGTATTTGTTATGTATGGGTAGAAACAATCTTGTTATTTCTTCATATGGACCCAATATTAGCCCTATTCCTAAGAAGAACAATACCAGGCTTTTTGTTTTAGGACCAAGCCCTTCATAATCTGATCTATTGTTCCTTCTTTATCTTGAACCTTAGCTCCATTAGGCCAATCTCTTTACTTCCTTATGTTCCAGGTACTGTTGAAGGCAGTGGAAAATAGATGGTGAGCAGAAAAGACATGATCTCTACCATGACAAAGCCTATATTATCAATTTAATAATCATATAGCTATTCAGTTACGAAACAAGGTAAATACTATGAAGGCAAGAGATGATAGAAGCTCAATCTTGGGAAGTAGCAATAGAGATCAAGAAGAGCAGATAGATATAAGACATTTTTCAGGAGATAAAATTAACAGAATTTGGTAATTGATTGTAGATCAGGGTTGAGTGTAAAAAAGAGATATTAGGGAGGGCTCCTGGATTGCTTGTTCCAGTTGGCCAATGGGCCATTCATCAAAAAGGCATCTTTGGAAGAGAACAAAGCTTGAGGGAGAAGAATGATAGGTTTGGTTCTGTTCATGTTGAATTTGAGTGTTTATCCCATGTCTATTTTTCCTGTAGGAAGTCTTCTCTGAATATTCTACCCTTTGCTCATTATTCTAACTCCTATAGAATAAATACAGTTAGCAATCTCACATGCTTAAAGCTAATATTTATAACTTTCAGTACTGCCCCTGGCACTTCATGTTCGACTGTCTAGTTCTCTAGTTGCTATATGTGCATTCTAAGTTAAAACATAAAATCCATGAGAGCACAAAATATGTGACTGCTCTCATGTATACAACTGAGCATGATGTTATAAAAGAATACATATTTGGATTCCCAGTGTCACTAGGTGATTTTTCTTGAGACACAGCCTAATTTCTTACAGGTTAATTAATAATCTACAAAGATTCATTAGATAACAAGTGTCTCTCAGGGCAGTAGGAATTAGTGAATTGGCTGACATAAAGTGAATTATATATTCTGATATAACTAGTGGAATATGTTCCCTTATCTGGAACTGCCCTTTAATTGAAGTTGTGAAACCTCTATTCCTTTCTATATTGACGAGATCGGGCAGGTTCAGGGTGGTATGGCCGTAGACTATTCCTTTATATATTGAGTAGTATTTAATACAAATATGGTGAACCCTCAAAAGTTTTCCCATCATAAAATTTGCTTTCTATGAGTTTTTTTCTTTAGTATGTTATAAAACATCATTTTAATTTGTGTCTGTTAACTGGATTTGATAGGGCTCTTCATACTTCAG
Source organism: Suricata suricatta (assembly GCF_006229205.1). Taxonomy (NCBI): domain Eukaryota; kingdom Metazoa; phylum Chordata; class Mammalia; order Carnivora; family Herpestidae; genus Suricata; species Suricata suricatta. The sequence continues at coordinate 42,762,829 of NC_043701.1, read as the reverse complement.
ATTGGCCTCAGAGATTTCAGCCTTGGAAAGTTAGATTATATTTTCCCAGCTGTTTAAATGTAATATATTTGAAGACAGAGGCACTGTCCTGTAAGTTTATAGCCTAAATAAATCTATTTTAAAGGTGTGCTGGTCTGAGGCCAGGTGGCATAATGGGATGACATATGAGCTATTCACATCTGAAGACCTGGCACTAAATTCATCCCAGGATGCCAGGAAAATGACTTTAGAGGTGTCAATTTGCTGGACTCCTTGGTGGGCATCTGAGAACATCACACAACCTTTGTAAAGTCTAACATAATGTATCCTCTGTAAATTATATTGCCACGTTAGCCGCCTAAGGTACAAAAGGGCAATTTGAATGACTTCAGTAGGCATTCCAAAATCTTGTTTTCATAAGTAATGAGAAGTACAAGCCTGTCTAAAAGAAGATTGGCCTAATCTAAAGGTTGTATGTGGGACTGGGAGTTGAAACTTAAGCTTTTCTGTTCCCCCTAGTGTTTATCTGGCTCATCAGTTATTTAGCAAATATTTACTTAAGCCCCTTTTTCTCAGCCTTTATCATTTTAGGCATGGATTTTATAATACAACTGTTACCTTTCCTCTCCCTGGCTTCAGGTCTCTTACAAATGCCAATAATAATATTTCGAAAAAGTGTTATAAAAAACTTAGTACTCTAAAATAAAAAGCCCACAATAACTGTCTTGAAAACTTGTAAAATTATCTCTCAATAATCCCAAGGTGCTTAATTGGACTACTTATCTGAAAATCTTTTACTTTTTTTCATTAGCATTTGCAAAGGATGTCTAGTAATTATGCACTCAGTTTCCATTTGAGTACCTTTTTGAATTACTTAAAAGGCCATCATGATTAATCCATATTTAATATCTGAATCTAAGGTTTCCTTATTGTAGTAACACACTGTGTGCTAGCCAGAAGCATCACTTAATTTGAGAAAGCATACAATGCTCAAAGGTACCAGTCAGACTTTTTTTTTAATGTGAAAATATATTTCAGCTGTTTAAATGTAATATATTTGAATGTAATATATTTGAATGTAATATAACTCTCAGACTTTAGTCTCTATTAACCTGACCTATTTAGTTCCTTTCCTTTTGCATGTAACATCAGTCCTTTGCACCGAATGGTCTGGCTAATGATATGTTTAGAGGAGATGCTAACCAGAAAAGCAGTGATGGTGGACCATGACAGTTGAGGAGGGGTGGTCCTCATCAAAGTGTGTTCTCTTTCTCAAGAGGGGGGTTCAGTCTGAAACAAGCTGCACATAGATTTGGGGCATTTCTAAGAAATCAATCCAAGTTGATAGTACTCCAGATTGCTTCTAGGATCTCTTCTTTTCACCGATCCTACAGTTGGCTGGGGGCATCCTCCATGGAGTACAAGATGCTGAAATACAGGAAGACGAGTTTTTACTCAACTTCTCTGAACCTCAGTTTCTTTTTCTGTACCTCTAACTGTTACATTCTCAGGATCCTTCCCAATGAGATTCTGTGATGCAGTCATCTACTCACAGCTGTCCCAGGTTCTAGGTCACAGCCTGTGGCCCTGCTGAATACTTGGGAAGAGTAATGAGCATATGGGTCATGCAGTCGGTTCATAGAACAATGTGAGGGAAATTGGGGATAAATTGTACTTACTTAACTGAAGAGGTGATTTCAAGATAAAATAGACTTTAATTATGGGCCGCCTGGGTGGCTCAGTCAGTTAAGCATCTGGCTTCAGCTCAGGTCATGATCTCATAGTTTGTGAGTTAAAGCCCCACATCAGGCTCTGTGCTGAGTGCTCAGAGCCTGGAGCCTGCTTCAGATCCTGTGTCTCCTTCTCTCTCTCAGAGAAAATGACAATTAGGAATCACAATTCTAGAAAAAAGACGTTTTTTATAAACCTTTTATCTCTTAGACCAAATGGAAGGTGGCAGTCCTAACCTTGAATAGCCAGCCTGCATTCATAAATTGGAATAATTGTGAGAAGTCATAACATGTTGAAAGAACACTTTATTGTATTGAAAAACCTGAGACCACTAAGTTCTCAGGCATTTATACACCTTGAAAGTGGAAGAATGGAAAAGTTTAAAAGGCTGTAGCAATAACATTTGAGAAGATGAATAATTTAAAGTGAATGAAATCATGAATAATGAATTGTAAAAAAAAAAAAGCCTCCTCACTTGTGATTAGAGATTCGTGATTTTCATTTTACAGCAAAATATAGTTGGCTGCCATGCATTCCTTACTTACTTCATCTAAGTACAATTAGGCCCAACACATTAGTGCCTTGATGTGCAGACTTATGACTGACTTCTAGTGTCAAAACCATTAAATTTTAATGTATTCAGCTTAAGCATAAGTGGTCACAAATGATTCATAACCCTGCTCCCTGCTTTTGGTGAAAATGATCATCAGCAAGAGAATTGTCCCCAATGGCCACACTTATCTTCATAGTTGATTTCCTAAACATTTTTGTGTCTGTAGGAGACCAGGAATAAACACAGCATAGCTGATGGGTAAAGCACAATGATAATTGCTCTAAAACCACAAGATATTTAATGATGATAAAGTAGAACTCTGTAAGTCTTGACATTTTCTTTTTAAATTCCTGATGTCAGGAGGATATAAGTGGCATAAGCTGTTCTTTAAGAGAGGAGTTAGCCAACTATGATTTTTTTTTAAGAAATAAATGCCAAGAGTTGCCCACAGTTTTATGACTTCATCATTTAGCTATTGGGCATAGAGGTAGGATGAGGGAGCAGGCTTGCCTGAAAGAGGCTTTAGACAACAGCTGAACCTCAATAAAAATAGGACCATGGCTTGGGCATATGACTCTTACCAGCCTGGTAATTATTTGAATGCTCATCTAACCCAACAACTATCTTGGTTACTGAGAAATCTCAGCCCACTATGCTGCTGAGTTTACGTACCTTGTGCAACCTGTGTAGACATATGTGATCTGATCATCTCTCTTTAGAGTTTGAAATCCTGGTTGCCTTCATGATAAACTCCCAGTTATCTGCCATGGTGCACAAATTTCTTCATGATCTGGCTTTTCTGTCTCCAGCCCCCTCTCTTGCGCTTGCCACTAGCGATGTTTCCAGCTACCATTCTGTCCTACCTGCGCTCCTAGATGGAAGATCTTCTCTTGTCCCCAGGCATGTAGTTCCTCTGCCTAGGATTCCCATCTTGCCTACTCCAGCCAGCTGACTTGTTATCTTTTCAGTATTTGCAGATTTTTTCTGAGACCATTCTTGGCTCTCCACACACTTCTAGTACCCCTCTCTGCCTAGGTCATGGCTTCATCCTCGTTTGTGCATTTGTACTGTATGTGGGATTGCATTGTATTATAGAGATCCGTATTTCCTAACCCAAGCCAGCTGTGGGCTCCTTGAGGACAAAGGTTTTGTTTGTGCTCTTGGTAACCACTCACTGTTAGTACAGTCTGCACACAGTAGGCTCTGTGCTGGATGGATTGGCATATGCAATATGTCTCTTTTCTGGCCCTGAAATGATACAGGAGAGCTGGCTACTCTCAAAACCCGTCTAGATATCATACTGGATTATTCTTGGTAATAACAAGATAAGCAAACTTCAGTCTCGGTATCACATTACAAACAAGTTGCTTCCCTTTCTAAATGAAGACATTTTTAGTCCTTTTACTTAATGAAGGAGCATGGTCCAAACTTGCTGTACCCTGTGAAATCCTCAGGAGACTCATTCATAAACTATTAGGAGATTAGCCACACCTGGGTGCAGGCTTTTCCTCAGGTGCTCTGAGAATTGCTCTGATCAAAGCAAGGTCAAAAGAAGAGAGTTGCTGCTTGCTTCCCATCCCTGGTCATGGTCAATTCAGTGGACGGATGCACCCCTGCCTAGCCTGTCTCATTACATAAACACAATAGTGCTTTAGGGCAGGAGGATAAATCTAAAAGTCTCCATTCCAATACTCGAGGCCTTTCTGTATCTAAAATGACCCCAGAAAGATAGATGTTTATTCTTTAGCATCTCTAGGGATAGAGGCTTCCACAGCCTTCTCAATTATGTGTTCCATTATCTCACCAGCCTTCTCATCAGGAAGGTTTTTCCCCTTAATGTCTAACTTCAATCCCTCCTGTTGCAATTTAAATTCATTTCCTTTTGTCTTGGTTTCGGTGGGAATAAAAAACAAATAACTCAGCAGCACCCACCTTCCCTATTGGTAATTGGAGATGCCTGACTTCCTCCAGGCAGCTTTCTCTTTCTGGTGTTAAATGGACCCAGTTGTCCCATTTTCTCCTTTTGCCATTTCTTGGAAGCTCTTTCTTAAAAAAACAAAAACAAACAACAACAAAAAAAAAACCCTTCCATTGCTCTTACTGCAGCAGATATCACGGACCATGCATTTCAGTTCTGTCACTTTAATCCTGCAGTCATCTTTTCAATCTTTCAATCTGTATAACCTTAGTAAGCCACTTAACACACTGAAAAAGAATCAATGACCACTATTATAAAGTGCTTTCCACTTGTGGCATTCTCCCTCTCTCCAAGTGATCTATTACCATTGTCCAGTACCTTCCCTGCCCTCATTCTCCATGCTTCATGATAAAATTTTTTCCACTGTATTTCTTGGTTTTTTTTTTTCATACATAAGTGTCATCCAGCCACAACTACAGTGTTTTGGGGTGGTAGGTATGCTCACTACTCTGCCAGGTAGCTCAGGGAATGGAGGAAGCAGGAAAGGGGACTGTATTCTTTTTTCCTCTTATCTTTCCCGGATCCTAGACACAGTAGTCACTAGAGTTGGCAGAAGCTAGAAATTTCCAGCTCATGGAACACTGATCTTTTGGGGACTCTGAGATAAGGACTTGGGAATAATATGAAAAGGAAAATGAGCTGAAAAGTAAAAATACAACTGTATTTTTAAAAAGATAAGAACTTTTACCTAAAAATTTCTAGAAAGAAGATAATGTTAGATGTGAATGCGGATTTAGTTGAATTAAACAGAGAGAAGAGGAAGCAGTGCAGGAAGAAAACGTAGATGTGATAAAGTAAGAAGAAAAAAATGCTTTAATTTGTGATCCTCAGGAAAATGTCATGGTAAGATTCCTCAGCAAAATTTAAATATACAACATAAAATTCCAGAAAAGAGCAATGACTCAAATTTATAATATAAATATGACAAGATTTTCTGTTGATGGCTATATAACCAATGCTGTTAATTCAGTAACTCTGCATAGACATGTTAACATAACTTCCTATACTTTGTGAGAAGATAGGTGTTGTTAATTTGATCCCTTAATAATTCTACATAGTCTGATCCTTCGGGAATAATCTTTGACTGTAGATGGGGTTGCCATTGAAATTAGAGTAACTTCAAAGTAATTTCAAATTCAAAATAGGAATATAAGTAGCACTATGTTTTCATCCATGCTTGAAGATTTTATTAATGATACTCTGTCTTCTGCCACAGCAGTGCCACATGGCGTGTTTCAAGGAACATCTAATTGGCCCTTAAATTTACCCTTGAAAATCAAAAGAAGAAATTGATGTGCATGGCTAGTGGACTGAATATTAAGTCTCTGTAGTATGCAATAGAGGATAACAAACATTAGTAGGCACTTTTGGAGGATTCCTTAGGGAGGGATTTCTTGAAAAATGTGTCTGTTACCTAGGGCTATTTAAAATGAACCATAACTACTCCAAAGGAAATGAAACGTGTTTTTCTTGCTGCTATGAAAAGGTACCATTTGACTAAAGTTTCAATCTACAGAGAGGGCAGAATGCCATCTTCTGCCTAAATTAAGCTAATTGGCTTCCACTAAATGAAGTACATGCTCCATTGTATGGCATAGCCCTTAATCCTAAGCTAAACTGGAAATGTCTAAGGTACAAAAGCTTAAAAAGCCTAATATCTTAGGAAACTTAGTGATAGGAACCATAGAAATGAGAAAGGTAACTTTCTTAATATTTTTTATACAACCAAAAATATACCCACATTGGTGACATATTGCTGGTGCAATGGAGAGCATGAATAAACTGTAATTATTATTATTGAGTGGGTTGTTTGACTTATCTGGCTGAGGCCTAGACACAGGGGTCTTAGGAGTGGGTCCTAGGACCATAAGCAATGGGTCTTAGGAGTGCAGATCAGAAATAGTGTCAAAACAATACTCTAGATGTGTTCTGTCATCTCCAATATCAAAACGGCAAGTTCAGGTCAATAATTAAATGAATGATTTTCAGGATAATATGTAGGTTTTCGCCTAGATTTAGGCTCTCAGATTTTAAAGCATCTATACATTTCACTTCAACTTTATTTATTTATTTATTTATTTATTTTTGAATATAACACAATTTATTTTTTGCAACATTTGCAATTATTTTTCATCATTTACAATACAGTAGTTACAATGACACTCCAAAAAGAAAAGCAAAGTAAAAAATCAAAACACCAACTTCTATTTCATGTAATTAGTCTTATACAGAAATTATAAGGTTATGTAACAACTAGTTAATCACCTAATTTCACAGCTATCTGAAGTGGCAATCGTTATATAGCAGCTTATCTATGATACATTCAAGAGAAATGATACAATTTATTACTTGCCTATAAGCTAAAACACAGCCTGCTTAATACCTTTCCTTAAATTCCACCTCTATACTACAATATGCTTGAGGTCCATGCAAAAAAGTAGCTACCTTTTATATAGGAAATGGATGATTAAGTCTTTGGTGTTGTAAAAGCAACTTCATTTAAAGATAACCACCCCCACCACCAAAGAAAGAAGAGGAAAGAAGAAAAAAAAAGAAAATAATAAGGGGAAAACCCAAGACACACTTCCTAGGGGAAAAAAAACCCAGCATGTAATTTCTGTCCTTGACAGAATGTATTAAATAAGCAAACACCCCCAACAAGCAAAACAAGTACTACAATGTAAAAATATTTAAAAAAAGACAACCCTCTCACATGCATAAATGAAAGATTGCACACAAAGAACTCACATCTTTTCAAGCTTCAATAGTAAATATTCTGCTACTATGTGTTAAATACTTCATGGTTTGCCCAAGCTAAGATGAAACCGCATCATGAATCAATAAGCATTTTGCCTTTTCTTTCATTATCTACTCAAAGTCACTTCAACTTTAAACCAAGGCCAAGACCACTGGAACCTGAGAACTAAAAATGGGCTTGTTGTAGGATCAGTAAGAATTGTTTTAATTCATTGTCACCCTATGGCTATCATCCTTTTAAAAAGCTACTTTTAGAAGCATTCATAATCCCCACAAACACAGGAGGTACAGTCTGTGCAGAAAAAAATCATTCCTTTTGAGCCACCTCTGACATCATTCTGATCTGAAATCAAGACATTGATTAGAAAATTGAATTTGAATAACTTTCTTTTACTGCCCATTTTACAACTACCCCCTGTCTTAGAAAAGAGACAGTGTGGTGTTTTTGCTTCCAAAGAAATTGTGTGTATTTTGGGCTTCTTATCTGGCACTTGAAAAGCAACTTTTCATTTTAGTCCAGTGTAAAATTGATTCTCATGTGAGTAACTCAATCCTCCATGCCTATTGAGTTGCACGTACGGGTCAGTTTCACTGCGGTGCATACTGTAAATGATGGTGAAGAGAAGGAATGTCTGAGTAGGAGTGCAATATAGTGTCTGCCAATCTCCACTCGGTGCTGAAGCCTGAGATGAGTCACGGGGTGCAAAGTGAGAGCTTCTTTGCACAGTGTTTACGGTGGGCCTTACTACGTGATTAGAGTATTTGAGAAGGAAGCTAGGCTAAGACTTCAGGTCTCAGTACGTTGCTGCCAGGAAGATTAAGTACTTACTGGAACTTACGCTTGTTTCATTTTAGCTTTGAAAGATTTTTTAAAAATCTTGCCTGGAATTCCATCAATTAAAAAAATATATTTCATTAAATTACTGTGTCTTGATTTAAAGATAATGATTGTCATGATTGTCTTCTTTTAAGCTGTCTCCTCTTTGTTTTATTGGTGAGGGAGAGGGAGAGAGAGAGAAGGGGGAAAGAGGAGAGAGATATTTTTTTTAGAGAGAGTACACGTTGGGGAGTGGGGCAGAGGGGGAGGGGGAAGGGAGAGAGAGAATCTCAAGCAGGCTTCATGCTCAGTGCTCAGCACAGAGCCTGACATGGGGCTCTAGCCCACAACCCTGGGATAATGACCTGAGCTGAATCAAGAGTCGGAAGCTCAACCAACTGAGCTACCCAGGAGCCCTGAGAGAGAGAGAGAGAGAGAGAGAGAGAGAGAGAGAGAGAGAGAGAGATCTTTATTATTTGCATCTTGGTTACATTATAATGTAACTTACTTGCTATGGATCTGCCAACACTATTAACTCTGTGCTCCTCTCTCACCATGTCTGTAACTCTCACCTATAACACCTCCTGCATTTTAATATTGGAATCATTTTAATATAAAGCAAGCAACATATAATTAGTTGGAGGTGATGTGTTGGGTTTTTGAAGCATGAGATACTGAGGCAGGTCGACATGGATTTGTATTCTAGTCTACCACTTCTCATGTGATCTTTTTCTTTCTCTTTTATTGAATTATATTGACAAACAATATTATATTAGTTTCAGGTGTATAAGAGTGATTCAGTTATTTTATATATTATAAAATCATCACCAAGGTAGGTCTAGTTACCATATGTCCCCATAGAAAATTATTAAAATATTATTGACTGTATTCCTTATGCTGTATATTATATCCCAGTGACTTATTTATTTTATAAATGGAAGTTTGAACCTCATAGTCTCCTTCACCTATTTCTCCCATTTCTCCACCTCCCCACCCCTCTGGCAAGCAACAGTTTGCTATGAGCCTGTTTCTATTTTGTTTTGTTTCTTCATATGTTTTGTTTTTTAGACTTGCCTTGTGATTTTTGAGCAAGTAATTTAACCCTTCTGAGCCTCTGTCTTCTCAACTGATACCGTAGAAGCATTGTGAGGACTGATTGAGATAAATCATGGGACAGCAGAGGACCTGCCCCGTGGGAAATACTCAATTTATGATTTTTTTGTTTTATTATGATTATTATGATGGAAAATGATTTATTCCTTTTTGCGTCAGATGTTCTAAAACTGCTGTGGAAGATTACATAAAGAAATTCTTGGCTGTTACTTTAAAGCCTTGATCAATTTCTTCTGGAAAAGAGGTGAAAATGTAATATGTGCTCATTCTATGATGAGAATAACAATCTCACAAATATTTCTGTGTTGCCTTATGAGGCATTTGAGATTGAAAGCAGATCCAGCATGTTTCTCCAAAAACTGAACTCATTGCTGGGAGATAATCTCTCTTTTGAGGTAAAGAATGATTTGAACTAATTTTTTGGAACTAACGCTTAAGAATCTCTGGCTGTGAAACTGTGATGTAGATATAACATCGAAGGAAATATTTGCATAGTGTGATGAGTGAGGCTACGTGGACAAGTGGAAGGAACTTAAGGGTTGGTATTGGGTGAACTGATTTAAATCCAGATTCTACCTAGTAATTATAGATCATCTGCACCAGTGCCATTTCTGACATGATATTTATAATACCTAATTCGCACAGGTATTGAAATATCAAAAAAGAAAGCATACATAACGTAGCTGAACGTCGTATCTGTCTCAAAGTAGATGCTCAATAAATCCTCTTGTCCTCTGTCCCCTCTGCAGTGTTTGAGGTAGTTCCATGTCAAACTACCTCTTTTTTTTTTTTTTTTTTTTTTACCGACTTGCCCTGCTTTCTAAGCCTTTGACTCTGAGCCTTTGTGTCTGACCCATTACTGTATTTGCCTATGTGGTATGAGGAAGCCTGGTCATGTTATATAAGTGGCCTAGTAAAGTCTCAGGAAAATATGACTTCAAGGGAAATAAAGTAGTACCTATTTACTGACTAAAACATTTGTGAGCTGGCAGGAAACGCATCAGGACTAACTAATGACTTCTTCCTTACTAAGTCTCTTGCAGTCAACAAAACGATGTTATTTAACAGTGTATTTTCTTCTGTTCTTTCTCTTGATCTCATCTGTTTTGTTTTCCTCATGATACATGAAGATAGCAGAGATTAGTTATAGATTCTATATTTAGTTCAAAGCTGCCAGGTGGTAGGTATTCTCTTGCCATTGAAGGAGAAAGACCATGCATGTCATCACTTAAGTTTTAACAGCCTATCTTCAGGGCAAACTTGGAGACTTGCATAGCAGTCAGTATCCAAGAAGGATCAAAAGCACAGCCCAGATCAATACAAAACATTAAAGCTATCAGCTCCCCACATGAGGTATTTGTTGTAAGTATGACAGTAAAATGTAGCTATAAATAAATCAGAACACTTCCTAGACAGCAGCTACAGAGTATTTGTTTATACAGGTACAAGGTGGGAAGTGGAAGGGACTGTGTTCCGAGGATCTGATCTGGATCACTTATTTACTGTTGGGAAAAAAGCACAGGGAGTGTGGTCTGCGGATAACATCTGGACCAGTTTTATCTCCAAATGTCTACTTAGGTTGTTTCCTTTAGACATAGATTCTGTTGATTTCTGCCTTATGGGTCACAGACTCCACTTTATGCTTCACACATTCATATATATATGGATATAATTTTGATTAGCACTGATGAGAAAGATTTGTTCTCATGATTGTTAAGATGTCATAATGTTAGGTTGGTGATCAAGAAATGCTACAGATAAGCAGTAATTTAAAAAAATTTGCTAATTTTGAAAGATCTCACATTGTATATATCTATGTGTGTGTCTCTGTGTATTATATATCTATAATCTATAATATCTGTAATATATGTATGTATAATATATATTACATCATATATATGGAAGAGAGTAAATTTGGAGAATAACCTTAGCTTTACATTTCCCATTAAATGAAGAGACCAAACATTTCTAATGAGGACCTTCTGACCTAAAAATTAAAGAGGAGTTGCTCTGTTGTTTTGTTTGTTTCAAAGTAGTATCTATGATTTGCAAGGTAGAGAAAATAATTAGTGTTTTCCAAATTTAAACACTTGTTTGATATTTTTATAGCTCTGGTTATTATCAGCGTGCTGTCTTTTTCTTTTTTAACAAGGTGAATTAGTGAGTCATTACACTATGTATACAGTACATTTTTGCCAAAAAGTTATAAGATACATATGTTATTAATATAAAGACAAAACTTCCAAATGAAAGATTCTAAATTGGCTTAAAATTTCATTGAAGAAGAATGTACATTGACAAATTAGAGACACGTTTTCCAAAAGAAAACTATAAGAACAAATATCAAATCCTTTATGTTAAGAGTATAAACAGCTACAATTCAAGAATATAATAAAATAACCCTAGGAGGAACTAAATTCCCCAGGTAGTGGTTCAGTTGGATAGGGAGGCTTATACAGGGAAAAACAAATGAGAATGGTCCTCAGCTTCTTTCCCCCTTCACAATGGAAGCCTGATATCATGTTGAAGTAGATTTAATTAGATGTGCATTACTTATGGGATCCTTAAATCAGATCCACTCAGTTCTCTATTAAGTACTTAGAGTATGCCTTCCTGAGACCTTATCTTTGTGCTTTTCTTTCGATCTGATGATACAGTGCTCTTTATTTAACCTAAATATATGCCAATTCATTCTATTCCGCAGCAACATACAAGCTCATCAGGGTCTCTCCCTTCTTCTGGTTTAAGTATGTACATTTAGTATTACACATATATATTTCCTTGAATGCAGGACACTTGAGAGCTGTTGACATTTCTTTCTCCTTTCAAAGTCAGACCTTTCAGAAACCATTTCCTTGCTAACTTTCTGGACCTTGAACAGCATTTGGTGCCATTGGCCATTCCTTCCTCTTTAAAGGAGTCTTCCCCTGATTTCGTGATCATACTCTGTTCTGGTTGTCTCATCTCGTTGGCTGCTCCTTCCCAACCACCTCTGTGGGCCTCTCTTCTTCTTCCTAGCCTGAAAAGTTGATACTCCTTCAGGTTCTGTCCTTGGCTCTCTTCTCTCATACTGGCTGATTTTAATTTCTGTCATTAGTTTCTTTCTGTATGCTGATGACTTCCAGATTTGTATCCTCACTGCATCTCTCCCAAGATATCCAGCTCCATATATCCAGCCACATGTTGGCCGTCTCCACTTGAATGTGACATGTGCATCTTAAGCTCACATTTTCAGAAACTGAAGCCGTCCTCTTCTGCATTCCACCTTACCCCAAGCTGTCATCTCTCTGAATTTCATGTTTCGGATCAGCACTGCCACTTGTTTAGTTGCTTGAGCTAGTCACATTAGTGCATCAAATCTCTTGTCTCAAACCTTTCTTCTGTATCCACACTGCCCCCAGCTTGTTCCAGGCTACTGCTCTTGCTGCATTTGCTTTGTTACAGCAGCCTCTTTTTTCCACTAGTCTTTTTTTTTCCCAATACTTTTCTGTATTTCAGAACATGTAGGAAGAACCCCCTTGTCTTAAATCTTCACTTCAGCAGCTCCTGTTGTTTCTAAGATTAAGTCCAAATTCCTCACTGTGGTAGCAGACCCTCATTGCCTTCTTTTCTAGCTTTGCCTCCTACTCCATGGCACAAGCAGGCTGAATTTTCTCTTTACTATAAACATTTGCATATCATTCCTTCTTTGGAGTGCCTGCCTCTTCCTGCCTTACCACTTTTGTCTCGCCCATTCCTAATTGACTTTCATATCTCTGCTTGCGTGCTGTCTCCTCCAGAAGCTCTTGCTGACATCCCCATTTCCTTTCTCCCACTCGCCAAATTAAGGTGTTGTGTTTCTCCTGTGTAGGCCCGTAGCTTACTCTATCACACCACTCACCCCATTGTATCTGAATTCCCTTTTGCTCTCAACATTCACCTGTAAACTATAGGTTCCTTAAGGTTAAAGATGTTGAAACTTGTTAGAGGTTCCTAGAATATAGTGATGCTTGAAAAGTATTTTTTGAATCAAGTGTATGAATTACTGTGACTGTTCCTTACTGCTTCCATGGCAGTTTTGCAGTGTCATCATTTATCACATCTTCCCTCAGTTTCAGAATCTATATCCTAATTTCAAAGTACATTGAATAGTATTGCACTGGTAAGTAAAAAAGTAGAATACAGTATTACAGTAATCTTTGCTTTGGGTAAGAAGGAAGGAATATTAGAAAATATATGTATGTGTGTGCTCATTTGTGCAAAAGAAAACAGGAAGGGTAAATAAAAAACTAAAAAGATTTGTTACCTGTGGGGAGTCAGGGGAAAGTAATGGTAATGGGAAAGAAGGGGGGACCTGGGAACAGGATAGCACGGATGAGGAGGGAACAATTCTAAGAACCCCTTTTTATATTTTTGATTAGTAGAACCATTATAGTCTTCTTGAAAATACTTCTGCATACTCCTCTTGAAAATAGATCAAGAAGAGCAGGATGTGGGGGAACCCAAAATGTACCACAAAACACAAAGTGTAATGGATAAGCATAACTCTATTGTGAATTAATAACATATCCACACTGAAGAGAGTGGGAAAGAAAAGCACCAACTTGAGTAATTTTAGAAAACAATATTTTGACTAGAAATTGTGAGACTAAGGACAAAAAAGAAGTGTACGTAAATCCACTATTCAAATTAGAGAATCTGTTTCTCAAAGCAGCGTGAGTTATCAATTCTGAAATTGCTTTATTAAAAATTGAGTTAAGCAGTTAAATTATGGAAGGGAGAACACTGTAATTGGACTGAAATCACAAGTAGTAGTAAGAACTCATGTTTTATCCATATATAGATGTATATACAGATACACATATACAAAAATAAAATGGTGTGTGTGTGTGAATGTACGCACACCTGCACATGGTTAGTATACACATATGTCCTTGTGCTGTTTATTGAAATAGAGGACCTAGAATTGGAGACATACTAGCAGGAGTGACCATTCCTGGTGCCCAGTTTTGGTTTCTAGTTACCATCTCTAATATAAAAGGAACACGCCTAATTATATGGGTAATACATGCTTTTCTTTAAAAGTAGCTTCAAGGGGCACCTGGGTGGCTCAGTTGGTTAAGCGTCCAACTTCAGCTCAGGTCATGATCTTACAGTTCGTGGGTTCGAGGCCCGCATCGGGCTCTGTGCTGACAGCTAGCTCAGAGCCTAGAGGCTGCTTCCAATTCTGTGTGTCCTTCTCTCTGACCCTTCCCTGCTCATGATCTGCCTCTCTCTGTCTCTCAAAAATAAATAAATGTTAAAAAATTTTTTAAAAAAGTAGCCTCATATTCTGCTTTTTTTATTTTATCAAAAGTAGCATCCAGTGTCTAAAAGAGCTTCTGTCAAGATTCAAAATATATCCAAATGCAAGAGATTTTTACATTAAAAATAAATAGTAGAAGCCCTTTCTACCAGATAAGACATATATAAATTTTTATAACTTGAACAACGTTAAGAGGAACCAGAGCTCCTTGGAAAAGTAGATTCTAGACCAAAGGCAGGAGAACATGATATGAACCTGGAGCACCTATTGTTCCAGAACGCCTGAAAGCATGTTCAAAGGATGGAGAACCCATCTTGAAGGAGCTCCCAACAGCCAAAGCTGGAACATTTTGAGCAACAAAATAAATAGTGATAGTATTGGATTATAACCTATAGAATCAAATAAATATCCATGAATTCATATTGACCTAAGTAAATGAATAAATGGGTGAGAAGGGACAGATCTTCCTTTCAGTAAAAACCCATTTAATAAATGTAGAAGGAATGAGGGCTATGCAAAATCACCGTTACGTAAACACTGCATAATAATTGCTGTCGGTGAGCTCCGCCACTGGTTGCCAATGTTGGTGGGAGAAAGTTTGAGAGACAGGATATAGGCATAGTCTTAATGTATCCTCTAGTGTGTTTTTTAATTCTAAAGGGGAAAATGTTACTTAATAGCAGAGAAGGCGGGTAGACACATCTTAACCAAATGATCATTGTTAACATCATTTTAAATAAAACATATTAATGTCACGTGTCCCTGATATGTGTCATGTTCCCTCACTCAGCCACATGTTGGGGGGCCACTTGTCATGTCCCCTCACTCAGCCCCGCGTTCGGGTGGCACTTGTCATGTCCCCCCCGGCCGGCCAGCGGAGAGGTAAATCCTTGCGGGTTCATTCCTGAGGGAGGGTGAAGAGAGTAGGGCAGGAAGGGGCGCACAGAGAGTGAGGCAAGACAAGCGTTTTCTGATCCAGCCTCCTTTATTCCACACACACACTCTCCTTTTACAGAAAAGAAAACCCACACCTATATAGGGTTTAGGGTGAGAAACTGTCAGGGTTGGTTGCTAGGAAACAGGGTCAAGCTAGGGTAAAGAAGGAAACAAACTAAAGTTTTTAGCACAGCACATGAAGGGCCAATACCACCCTGCCGGTAGGCGATTGATCTTTGTTTTTCTGGCTTCTCCTGACAGGGAGTGGCGCTCCCCTGCCCATTTTTGCAACTCCCCTCAGGGAGTGACATTCCCTGCTAGTAAGTGGCCAAACCACTGAATCTTTGCAGCTTCCCACAGATATGCAGTACTGAGATGTGCACAAATACCACTTCCGTGGTATTCTTAACAAAAGCACATCTCCCCATGAGGAAGCATCAAGCAAAACCAAATTGAAAAGTATTCCAGAAGAGAATATAACAGTACACTTTAGAAGTGTCAAGGTCACAAAAGACTAAGGACCTCTCACAAATGAGAGGAGGTGAAGGAGATATAATGACTAAATGCAGTGTGGAATCCCAGATGGAGTCCTGGAAGAAAAGAGGACCCTTTATGGAAAAACTAATGAAATTTGAATAAAACCTGTAGTTTAACTAGGTATTATGCCACTGTTAGCTTCCAGGTTTTGATAATGGTATTGTAGTTGGAGAAGGTATTTAGGTGAAGAGTATTTGGGAACTCTTACTATTTTTTTGTTGACTTTTCTGTAAGTCTCCAATTATTTAAAATAAAACTTTTTTTTAAATAAGAGCAGGGGCGCCTGGGTGGCTCAGTCAGTTAAGCCTCCAACTCTTGATTTTGCCTCAGGTCATGATCCCACAGTTGGGTTTGTGAGATTGAGCTCCATATCCAACTCTGCGCTGAGCCTGCTTGAACTCTCTCCCTCTGCGTGCGTGTGTTCTCTCTCTCTCTCTCTCTCTCTCTCAAATATAACCTAACAGAGGACCATAGGGAGGGGAAAGGGGAAAGAGAGTTGGGGAGAGAGAGGGACACAAATCATGAGAGACTATTGAATACTGAGAACGAACTGAGGGCTGAAGGTGAAGGGGGAGGGGGAAAGGGAGTGATGGTCACGGAGGGGGGCACCTGTGGGGAGAAGCACTGGGTGTTATATGGAAACCAGTTTGACAATAAACTATTATTTAAAAAAATAAAAAATAAATAAAACATTAAAAAAAGAAAATAAATAAATAAAAGCAACAAACATGCTCCAGGATTTTCTCTTAAATATAAACAAATACAAGCCATTTGGATAAAACTGTTAGGGTAAGCCTTGATTGATTTGTTCTACCTCATTTTTTTCTATCCCCCATCTACCCTCTGTACGAGTGGTAATGGACAGTGAATAGTCAAGATACGGTCAAGGAGTAGAAAAAGAACAAGAGCATTGACTCCTAAATAGCCACATGTTGACTGTGTTGTTAACTATGTTGTTTCCAATTTGCATATACAAATCTATTTGCACCTAGTTTGGTGATTTGGCACCTGATAGTGATGATGTTGTCCCTTGCTTTGAGGTCATTCACCGGTAGAATATTAAAGCATAAGGGGTCCTTGAAAACCTCCTCCATGGTGTATATATGGTCCCAGTGCCCAGAGGCCCTTGGCCAATATCCAATAGTTGTTTAGAGGTGAGCTAAAACTAGAGCCCAGGTCTCCAAATAAAATACCAGATCACATGCTCCTCCCACCTACACCACATCATTTTTTCTTTTACAAGCATCAAACCCTGACATGAAGCTGGAAAACATTTTTCAAATTGTAATTACAAGAAAAAGCTGAAGGACTTGTTTTTGAATTTAACCTTGCAGATCCAGTTAGCTGCATCTTTGCCTTTTGCTTCATATCAGCCTTGTGTCAATGGTGTGGAGGACATACCTATGCTGTTTCTGGTGTGCCAGACACTCCTCTGAACACATTACAAACATTAAAGCATGTATTCCTTACATCACGCAGTGAAGCAGCACAATTTCAGATGAAGGAAACGAAACCCAGAGAGATGAAGGAATTCATTCAGGGTCACATACCTCTTCAGAAGTCTGGTCTACTAATTGGTCTATTAATCAGGTCTAGCATAGGCAGGAAGATGTTTGCCTATATCCTTTTTCTTTTTCTGAGTCTTTGGTGACAGGGGCAGAGAGCCTCTGGAACCACACAGGTGATCCTAGTAGTTTGCAGTATAGGGAAGAATATGTAGATCTATTGTACTGGGAGTCATGGGGAATATATATAGTTTTAGGAAAAGTTAGAGTTCAGAGGAGGTAGAAAGACTGTTTAAGGAGAGAATGTGAAAAGACATTGTTAAGCTAATTTTTCTTTTCTTTTGGCAGTTGATTATCACTTTCAGATTTAAAATATGCAGCCTTTGAACTCCATTTCTTGAAGTTACAGCTTGGGTTTGTTTCTTACTCTTAATTAAGAGAAGTGATCTTTCTATTCAAAAGTAGGGTGCTTATCTGACTTCTGTTGTGTAACCTTGTCTGACTTGACCAGGGCTGGGAAGAGGTTGATTAGCCACTCTTAACTCCAGGACTTCAGGCTGGTAAATATTTGTCTTTAAAAAACTGAAATTATTTTAAAAATAGGTGTTTCAACCTCTCCCAAGTAGAGGAGGACAGAGAAGAATTGATGCTATGTGCTCTCTGTTGGCTCAGTCTTCCTTTCAACTTTTTAGAAGGTGACTAAGAATGGTGCTCTCCTGGATTCAATCACTGTGAAACAGTTCCTCAGTGTTTTGAAAGCCTTACAAAAGTGTCCCCATTTCTGAGAGGCTTAAAGCTTGATTCTGACATATCTTTGCCCTGTCCCTTTATTTTTATTATCATTTTTTGTCATAATTCTGTATTATTATAGTGCTTTCACGTAAATTATCAATTTAAGTTCCACATCAGCCCTGAAATAAGGAGGGAAGTTTTACCACCCACCTATGGAGAAAACAAAGGCTTAGAGATGTCTAGGAATTTGCCCAACATTGCACTGATACTCATTCTACCCTACCATGCAGGGCAACTTCTGAGGGGGATGTCTTATGGAGCTCAGAAGAAACAATAAGTGTTCAGCTTTGGCCTGGTACAGAGCAAGACAGTGTCAGGGAGGGCCACTTTTTTCCCACAGGTAGTCAGTCATGTGCTTGTGCTGGCCCTTTGAGACCAGTTTTGCACTTCTCTGCGTATTTTTCTTCTTTTGGTAGTGAACTCTGCTGGAAAAAAAAGTTGAAGCCTGGTTTGGGCAAGTTCTGGAAGACAAGCCAGAAATCACATAGGAAGTAGAACGTGTTACCACTTACCTTGCAGAATCTCTTATGCCACAGCCTACAACAAAATATTAACAGGGTATCAGGTAGGAATTTCTGTTTTTATGTTGCATGCCTTTTAGGAAGGACTCATCACGGCCATGTTCTGAGATTCATGAGCTGTTAAAATCTATCCCATATCAGTGTATAAGCTTTCATATTTCCTACATCTGGGACAAAGGGAAATGGTGTAGTCTTCCATCTGGATTCAGAATATACTTAGCAAAGAAAAAGCATATGCAAAAAGTAGTATGAAGCATTGGAGCAAAGCCTGAAGGAAGTATGCATTAAATATACCAGCACATGAAAATCCTCAGTGTCAGTGTTCAAAGGAGACAATTCAGCCTAGCTTCAGGCTCTGCTTTCCCACCAGTCTGCAGGACTGTCTGTTTCTCCACATTCAGAAGGCTAAAGCTTGCTCTTTGGCCCAAAGTCCTAACAGCTGAAAATCTTAGTGTTGGATATTTCTATTTGAAATCCCTAATAAAAGTGGGAAATTTTTGAGGGGCCATCCTTTTCAGTGTTTAGCTTGGAACTCATCCTGTCCTTCAGGGGCCTCCAAGGACTAACCACTTCATCCTTTGAAACACTTCATTATGAGCTGAAAAGGAGCCAGAACAAAAGACCCTATTCTATCTGAGATGGAACGGGGCAGTATGTTTGTCTTGTTTCCAATATTGCCAGGTCTTAGGGTCACCAAGCCATTCACCATCTCTAGTTGGTCTTATTTATTTGTGTCATGCAAAGAAAATTTATTTTATAAATTGTTAAGAGTTTGAATATACTTCTTACACTCTTTGGAAGCCTTGTCCTGAGGTACTGAGGTTTGTTTTCCATCAATTTGAGCCTCAAACTTAAAAGAGTTTCAATAGTGGCTAGGATATTACCTGTCATTTTAATGATCAGATGAAGAGCAATTGAATTATGAGATGACCTGGACAACAACCAGACTTCAGAACCCATTTCAATAGAGTGTTAGTGAGCTGCCCAGAACTCTTGATGGTGGTAAAAAAAAAAAAAATACAAATGTCAGCCAAGCTTTTCAAGACAGATTAGAGAATTACCCAATTCCCTCAACCTCTTCACTCTATGTCTAAGGGAAATGTTTGTTTAAAATTTTAAAACTAAGCAGTTTATGTTCAACTGGATAAATTTCATCCATTTGGGACAGAACAATAACCAAAAATATGTGGTCTGTAGTGTTTTTTCCGTTGCTGGTATGTTCCTAACGAAGAACATTCTTTTGTGCGACCAGCCCTCAAAATGGGAACACCATAAATGCGCAAAAAGCTTTATTTAATTGTCATCTGGTTTTAACTAATTCATTTATGATAATAAAAATAATAGTCACTAATAGTTGTTGACCATTTTTGTATGCCTGGCCTATCCGTATGTAGTTGTCTCATTTGATCTTTTCAATAATCCATGAGATAGGTTCTGGGATTCCCCCACTTTATAGATGCCAAAACAGAGGCTTTCGTTGTTTTGATGCCATACCAAAGACCTGCAGCTGTGGAGCTCAAGTTGAAGGTCTGCAAGGCTAACTGCAGTGCTGTGCTCTTATTAGTACATAAATGGTTTTCTGTTTTGAAACTCACTTCATCCAGGTGGTGTGGTCAGTTGATGACAGGTTTACTGGATGATCCCTTGAGAGAAGAAAGTTAATCATGAAACATTGCCCATCAGAGAGAGTGGAAGAAATGGACAGTTTTTAAATTTGTATATTTGGCATCCACAAAATACAGTGGTGGGCACTTTAGAAGTAAGTTCATGGAAGTAAGGTAGCAATGAAGTTACATACTAATCAAGAAGTAAGATTGCTTATTTGGATGTGGAATGATTATTTTCATTATGTTCCCAGTGATGGATACCCATATCCTGCTCATAAGAGATCAGAGAAAACATCAAAGAATCCTACAAAAGACTGAACAAGAGAGTGTCCTGGAGGTTGTTAAAGGATAGTTTCACCAGGGGGATATTTTTTACAGATAAATCTGGCAGATGGGAGTTATTCATTTGTCTCTCCCAGAAATAGCTGAAAGGGATATAACAGAAATTACTCCAGTTCAAATGTATATATATATATGGGGGGAAGAAGAGAGAGAGAGAGAGAGGATATGGATTCAGCCAGGATGCGAGGATAATTTAGATTTTCTCAGTCTTACAGATTGAGGGTTTCCATGAATATCACCTGGACTCATGATTCAGTAACTTAGAGGGTTAGAGGTTTGTTTCATCCCCTCAGTATTATAAACCATATTGTTTGGGACAGAACCTTTGGAAAAAGTAAAGATTCTTTTTTTTTTTAATTTT
>NC_043701.1:42735652-42741916 GCF_006229205.1 Suricata suricatta | reverse complement strand
AAGGGAGAAAGGAGAAAGGAATATAAGGAGTAAAATTTAAAGGAATTGAGTAAAGAAAAAGGAAAAAAAAGGTAATAATGGCAAAGAAATAAGTACGAAACTAGTGAAGAAAGAAATTTTTTTATATATTAAAAAAACAAACAACAAAAAAAACAAAACAAAAAACAAAAACGAAAAAAAAAAGCAAGCAGCAGCTCCCCCTGGTGGATAGGCTTGGTTTGATGTGGTAAGTCTTGGAGTTTGCTCTCAGAGGCTCCGCCCCTGCCTGAGGCGAAATGAGCAGCAGGAGGTGAACTGCGCACCTTCACAGACTCAATTGCGGAGTCCCCACCCCCAGTCAGGATGGCGATTGCAATGGGGGAAAGGAAAAAAACAAAAAGCAAAAAACCGAGTCTCTCTTAGTTTCCGATAGCTTTGCTCAAGCCGCTGTGTGCTGCTGGAAATGAGCTGGGAGCTCCTACAGTCTAAGTGCGCGCCCGGGCCTCCACTCACCACCAACTCTTTGTTGAGGGTCCCGTCAGTGTGCACCTTATTTTTTCCCTGTGGGGACCCGGGATTCGTGCAGTCCGTGCAGGGGGCGAGGTGTGCTGTGGAAAATGGAAATGCGGTCCGTGGTCCTGTTCCCAAAACCAAGTTCGAATTGCTCGCGCCTGGCGCAGTCGCCGCTCCGGCCGCTTCCCGCCAGGGAGCGCGCCTCCCCAGCGCAGCCGCTTCTCACAGCCACAGACGCCTCTGATTCCCCGCCGAGATGGCTTTGGGCTGGAGGCTATTCCTTCTCTTGCGACACCCCATTTCGGGATTCCGGCTACCCAGCAGTTATCTATGGAGTGGGTTTCTGTCTCCAAGCGCAGCCCAGCATTCTATACCTCTTCCCCAGAGACA
Source organism: Suricata suricatta (assembly GCF_006229205.1). Taxonomy (NCBI): domain Eukaryota; kingdom Metazoa; phylum Chordata; class Mammalia; order Carnivora; family Herpestidae; genus Suricata; species Suricata suricatta. Next base: position 42,741,034 of record NC_043701.1, on the reverse strand, counting down.
GTTCTATGAGCACGTTCCGACTCTGTCTCTTCCCTTTGTCTCTCGGGCACTGCGCACTTGCGCCACGTTGGGCTGGGGATCTTACCTACCCTGCCCGTCCCGGCCTGGCCCGTTTTCGGATCTCCGCCATTTGCCCCCACTCACTCAGGTATCCTTGAGGTTCTATTCCTTCTGGAGTTCGTATTTTCTCCTTCCACTCTCACAGATGAGCGTAATATCCTTCTCAGTTCGATAAATGGTGCGGACGGAGTTTACAGAGCTCCCTTCCTCTCTGCCATCTTGGCTCCACCCCCTAAAGATTGTTTTTTAATGCTGGTGAGTAACCATGCCAAATTGTTTCATACAACCAACCATTGGCCACAGCCTTCAGAGAAAATGTTTTATTTACCACTTATTGAACATTGTGTATGTGAGAAAGATCATTTCTTCAGTTCTAAAATGACCATTTTGGGCAAAGATGTTTTGTACTTAATTTGGGGGGAAAGACTACATATAAAGCACATTTGTTTAAAAAGTAGGTAGCGTTTTCTGGTAGAATTATATAATAGTAGAGTAAGTTCTTCTCACTGAGAAAGTAGAAGATCACTTTATGTCCTAAGTCTTTATTTCTATAAACATCATGCCCTGGCACATTAAGCCCATTTTCTTATACATAAAAAGCTACTTTACCTCACCTTACCTTCTTTCTGTAAAAACAGAGGTTTGTTTTATGACCTGTCTAGCTGTATCTCTGCTTGACAAATAGACATCATATAAAGAACCAATTGTTATTACTTACTCAGAGATTTTGGCTAAATCTTCTTACCTGAACAGCCCTTGGTAGTAACAAACAGGGCCCTGCTGATAAATGACTGGTTTTGTTTTCATGAAAGTTAGGAGAAGTTATCACCTGCCAGGAGGGTTTATCTGGGAGTTTGAGGGCAAAAGCCTTACTGGTCCCAGAATGATGACAGTCACTAACATTTATATGATATTCTAACCTTTCCAAAATCATTTAAATGATCTCATTCTAACCATATAGTGTTTTTAGAAAATAAAAGCCATAATGTACATAGCATATACTATTTCAGTTTCTTTTTCACTCACATGAGTTTAACTGCATGTACGTGCGCACACAGAGACAATTTTCAGAAATATTCACTATGAGCTTCTTAAAAGATTAATGTGCTCTTATTATTTCCTTTCCTTCTCTCTCTCTTTTTTGATATTCTCTGGATGGTTTTTCTTGCAGTTGTTTTACACATAGTCAGACTTCATGGAGCCTTCCAGAGATGCTTTGCTGAACGTTGTGATTATTTGGCTTTTCCCTTTCTCTCTTTTTCATAAGATTTGATGTAAAATTGTGACTTGTATTCTTTTCTCTTTGGTTCTCCCATCCATCCTCAACCTGATTCTACCTTGCCAAATATTGACCAAAGTCCTTGAGTCAAGTACACTCAGAGTTGGGGGTCAGGAAGGAAGACCTGTCAGCCATTTGAGTGAGTTTGGGGAAAATAAGTAGGAGTTTAGGTCAAGAAGAAGGGAAAGGCATTCTTATCACAAAGGCACAGAGATGCAGTACAGTGGGATAGACCAGTATAGACCAGTAGGGATGTGGTAAGAGGTGATGCCCATTAGAGGAGCCTGGAAGGAGGCCAATGTGAAGGCCAGACCAGGCCAGACTAAGAGCTTCAGCCTCTACCCTGAAAAGCTAAGTAGAGCCAATGCAAGCTTTTTTTTTTTAAATAGAAGAGGGATGTGTTCCCTGTCCTCTTTTCATATTTATACCTTGTTATACCTTTCATATTATGCCTTGTTTCTAGAAAATTGATTTATTTTTTATGAGTCCACATTTCTGGACATCTTTGTCCCTTTAGTAAGTTCTATTTCTACTCACCTGCTGTGGTTCATTTCAAATTCATTCAATTCAGTAAACATTTACTGTGGGATGCCTTGAAGCCGTCAGGAGCTGATGTGGCACATTATAAATTTTTGTGAGCTTAAAAAGAATGTGAGGATTTGAACAAGCAAATACGTAAAGTTAAACTTAGCAAACATCTTCCCTATCTTGTGTTGCTTTGTTAAATGGTTCCTGTTACGATTCTGCAGTGTGTCTGTCCTGCCGGTAGGAACTCCATTCCTCACCTATTCGTGCCTCTGGAACAGAATTGCCAGACCAGGACTTAGTAATGGGGTGGCCAGTACCATGTTGTTTACATTTTTAATATTATCTTAGATATATCCTGTTGCATCATTATACTGGTATCTACAGTTTGACCCACTTGTCGGTGAAAATAGAGATCTATGTTTTCCTGAGACTGTCCTCATCTGTTCTGTAGAACTCAAAAGGAACCTTCAGACCCACCAGTAAGGAAATTCCCTTTTTGGTTATTACATGACATACCTTATATGAAAACATTTAGCACAGGGTGACATGTGGTAGATGCTCAGTGTTGACTTCTTATCCTCCCTGTCTCCCTCCTTTTGTTTTTGTCTTAGTCTTTTGACTGATATTGTGGGATTATCCCACATATGATATATAAATAGATAGGTAGGTAGGTAGATACTCAGATAGGTAGATAGATCCATCTGTCCATCCATCTATCCATCCATCCATCCACCCACCCAGTCCTGGTCCTTGACTCCTTCTTTATATAGAGTTCTTTCCTTTGATTCTTGGTATTCAGTTTCTCTAATGTTCTTGTTCATGTACTTTGTTTTAACTTATTTATTGGGTAAACATATGCTGAAAGCCATTGTTGTTCCAGTGATTATGCTTAGTCATGGGATATACAAGCCAAAGTAAGATAAAGAGTCTGGTGCAGGAGATGCACAAATGAAGGTACCAGATCATGTGTGAAGTGCTTTCATAGGGATTTTATAGGAAATATATAGGGGGGTTGACGGCTAGGGTCTGACTCTGGGTTTGGGGCAGGAGGAAATTTTATAGATGAGGTGGCTGGCTGAAGAGGCCAAGTGGTAAGAACATGGACCTAGAGCCACATTTTTGGTTGGGTTTGTATCATAACACCATCTAACTAGCTGTGTGTCCTTGGGTTAGGGATTTAATCCCTATATGCCGCAGTTTTCCTCTCTGTATAGTGAAAATAATAAAAGCATTATCTTGTACGGGTGTTATAGTACTAAACATTATTATATATAACAGAATGGCAATTGCTTCCTCAAAGTTCTTGATAAATGTTATCTACTATAATCATTATTATTTCTATACTTATTATCATAGTTATAATTATTATTCTTTAAACTGATCCATGAAGGGGTACCTGGGTGGCTCAGTTGGTTAAGCATCCAACTTCGGGTCAGGTCATGATCTCACTATTCATGGGTTCAAACCCTCCATCAGGCTCTGTGCTGACAGCTAGCTGAGAGCCTGGAGCCTGTCTTCAGATTCTGTGTCTCCCTCTCTCTCTGACCGTGCCCTGCTCACACTGTCTGTCTCTCTCTCTCAAAAATAAATAAAAACATTTAAAAAATTAAAAAAATAAACTGATCCATGAAGAACATAAATTTAAAGGAAATTGGAGGAGGACATCCCTGGCAGAGGACATAATTTAAATAAGAGCAAAGGGATGTGGAAAACCAGAGCTTGTTCAAGAAACTACATGCAAGATCTTTATAGAGTGAAAGGCATGGAAAAGAAAGTGTATGGGTCTTGTGACCATGATTATTGGACATTTAGATAGTTTTGGGTTTTAATTATTATAAATACTGCTGTTTCTAACATCTACATGGGAATATTATACCCATCTTTGATTATTGCCTTAGAGTAAGGGCCTAGAATGAAGAACCTGCTGTTGCTTCTGGCTTGCTCTCCAGGAATTTCTTCTTGATTTAAAAGTTTACCGGTGAGGGGGCACCTGGGAGGCTCAGTGTGTTAAGTGTCTGACATCAGCTTAGGGCATGATCTTGCAGTTCAAGAGTTCGAGCCCCACCCTGGGCTCTCTGCTGTCAGTGCAGAGCCAGCTTTGTATCCTCTGTTTCCCTTTCTCTCTGCTTCTCCCTTTCTCTCTCAAAAGTAAATAAACATTGAAAAAAAAAGTTCACCAGTGATTTTTTGGTGCTTCCTTGACATCAGTGATTATCATTCTTTTTTTTAAATCTTTGTTATGATCAAAGTGAAAAACACCAGGAATTTTAATTGTGCATCTGTGGTTATTAAGGTTGCATTAAAATATTTATAGCCATTTTTTGGCAACCTTGTAATAATTTGCATTAGTCCTATTATTTGTTAGCTTTTTATATTTTTCCTTCTGTGAGTTACTTTTTCATGTTTTCCCATGTTTCTGTCAACCAGGATATCATTTTTATTATTGATTGATTGACGAGTACTGTGTATCAAAAATAAATCTTTTAATGTTTTTTATTATTTTTTTAAATATAATTTATTGTCAAATTGGCTAACATTCAGTGTGTAAAGTATGCTCTTGGTTTTTAGGTAGATTCTCTTGGTTCATCTCTTACATATAACACCCAGTGTTCATCCCAGCAGTGCCCTCCTCCATGCCCATCACCCATTTCCCTCTCTCTCCCAATCAACCCTCAGCTTATAATATATGTTACAAATATTTTTTTCTGAGATTTTAGTTTTGTTTTAAATTTTGCTTAATTTGTTTGGATTTTTTGTTTTTGTTTTATTTTATTTAAATGGTGCTGTATTATTTGAGACCTGTTTTTCTTTTTTTTTAAATAGTTTATTGTCAAATTGGTTTCCATACAACACCTGTACTCTTCCCCACAAGTGCCGTCCTCCATCACCACCACCTCTTTTCCCCCCTCCCCCTTCCCCTTCAACCCTCAGTTCATTTTCAGCATTCAATAGTCTCTCAAGTTTTGCATCCCTCTCTCTCCCCAACTCTCTTTCCCTCTTCCCCTCCACCTGGTCCTCCATTAGGTTTCTCCTGTTCTCCTGTTAGACCTATGAGTGCAAACATATGGTTTCTGTCCTTCTCTGCCTGACTTATTTCGCTTAGCATGACACTCTCAAGGTCCATCCACTTTCCTACAAATGGCCATATTTCATTCTTTCTCATTGCCATGTACACACTCCATTGTGTATATATACCACATCTTCTTGATCCACGCATCAGGTGATAGACATTGAGGCTCTTTCCATGTTTTGGCTATTGTTGACATTGCTGCTATGAACATTGGGGTACATGTGTTCCTATGCATCAGCACTTCTGTATCCCTTGGGTAAATCCCTAGCGGTGCTATTGCTGGGTCATAAGGGAGTTCTATTGATAGTTTTTTGAGGAACCTCCACACTGTTTTCCAGAGTGGCTGCACCAGTTTACATTCCCACCAACAGTGTAGGAGGGTGCCCGTCTCTCCACACCCTCGCCAGCATCTATAGACTCTTGATTTGTTCATTTTAGCCACTCT
>NC_043701.1:42676323-42735552 GCF_006229205.1 Suricata suricatta | reverse complement strand
TCAGATGACATGATACTGTACATGGAAAACCCGGCAGACTCCACCAGAAGCCTTCTAGAACTGATTAATGAATTCAGTAAAGTTGCAGGGTACACAATCAATGTACAGAAATCAGTTGCATTTCTATACACCAAAAATGAAGCAGCCGAAAGAGAAATCAAGAAACTGATCCCATTCATGATTGCACGAAAAACCATAAAATACCTAGGAGTAAACCTAACCAAGGATGGATTTTTTGTTTTTAACATGAATTCCTTTTGATAGTCAAGTATATTCATTTTTTCTATATTGATTCTAATATTTGTTTTTTTCTTACCTTTCCTTCTTATATATTAACCTTAAGCTATTTTAGTCATCTGAAATTTATTTGCTTTACCTAGCTTCAATTTTTCCCAGTATTTATTGGATAATAGATCATTTGCCACTAATTTTAAATACACTTGTAAAATATAAATATCTGTATATAAATGGGACTATCTCATTTTCTTCATTTCCTCTATTTCATTTTCTCTCCATCTATTGTGACATTGATAACAATGCTGTTGTAATTGTCATAACTGTATAATAGCATTTAAAATTGGTGAGACAAGTGTCCATCATTATTTATTCATTATTCCTGGTTCTTCTCAACCATTTATCCTTTGTTATGAACTTTAGCATCATAGTCTTATGTTAAAACATTCTTTTGAGACTTAGAGTAGAATTGCATTATGATTTGAAATCAATTTGTGGAAAATTGACATCTTCATATTGAATCTTACTGTATTTTCATCTGTATAGTCAAATCTTTTATGTTTGTCCATAAACATTCAGTTTTATACCTATAGGCCTTAGCATTTATTTTTAGGGTTTTTTTCTAGTTTTTCTTAATTACTTAAAAGTGTTAGTTGGTATCCTTTTGAATATAATAATTTCTCCATTATATTTCTAGGTGGACATGGTTAATGCAAAGGAAAATGATCAAATATATATTCCAAAAATATGAAATAAAATCTCTCTGAATAGGTGGAAGCCTATATATATAGGCTTAGAAATATTATAAAATCTTAGAAATATTATAGGTTTATAATTGTATCATTAAGAAATTATGACCATTTAATCTTTTTTCAAAAACATACTTTTTCCCCCCTTTTTCCTTATCTTATTACATTGCTTTCTAGAACTGTGTTAAACAATGGTAGAGATAGATGGTCAAGATTCTTATCTTTACCTTGAATGTCTTTATCTGCTTTACTCATAAATTTTATGTTGACTATGAATTTCAGATAGTTGTTCCTAGTTCACCAGGAGTCTTTAAATCAGACATGCATGTCGATTATTATCCTCTTTTGAGATTCCTTTCTGATATACTGATTTGAAGAATTACATTAATTGAATAGTTTTGTATTCCTGGAGTAGAGTTTTCTTTATTATTGCTTTTTTTGATGTTTATTTATTTATTTTCTGCTGTCAGCACAGAGCCTGATGTGGGGTTCAGTCTCACAAACCATGAGATCATGATCTGAGCCTAAGTCAAAAGTCGGACACTCAACTGATTGAGCCACCCAGCACCCCAACCCTTTTACTTTTCTTTGCAGCAAGAGATGGGGATGGGTGGGTTTTGAGCGTGTAAAGTATATGCCCTAATCCTATTTTGCCAATCTAAAATTTGTATTCTTCAAACAATAATTCAGAATTCCATTGTCTCTTTTCTTTCTGTCAGGGAGAAGCAAGATAATAGAGTGGTTTAACACTTGGATTTTGGAGTCAGCATATAACGGATTCTCTCATAATGTGTGTAACTTTAAACAAGTCAATTTTTAGAGCCTAGGTTCATCACCTGTGAAATGAGACACTAATAACCACCATTTGAGGTTGCTGAAAATGAGCAAATGTAAAGAAGTAGCACTATAGCACATAATAAATATTCAAAGTGGTACTAATATAATTATTACTTAACTGTCATAAAGAAGCCCCTAATTTTGTCCCTTCATGTACCATGGTCTTCTTTTTCATATTCCTGTGCAAAAATTTCATGTAGTGTTTTACTCATCAGGATGCAGAGTCTGGAGTCTTTAGTCATCTGCATTATCTGTACTGCATGTGTCCACCTTATACACTTGTATACCTTTGATGCCCCCTCAATTTTCATCCTCTGTCTTTCTCTCTGTACCACAATGTGCTTTGCTGGAAAATGCCTATGGCATGGGAGACCCAGGTTCTACTCTTAACAGTATCATTGGCTCATTATCTAACCTTGGGTCAGTCAGCCTTCATATTATTTATTATAATAACTACCAATTATTGAGCGTGTCTTTGATGTTTTATATAATAATGTATTTACTTACCACAGTAAAGAAGTTAGGAAGATGTTATTTCCATTTTGCTTATGAGAAATTAGAGATTCAAAAGTATTAAATAACTTAGGAGCTAAGGGTTGATTTTCCTTGGGTGTGGGTGTGCAGATTCTTACCTACTCCTCTACTCAGAGTTGTTGTGAGGACCAAGATCAAGTGAGATTGTTTTAGAAACTGTGGAACATGATGCAGATGGAATGGTTCCACCAGCCTGGTATGTTCTCTTATCTCCTAGCCACCCCCCTGTATTCCCAAACTTGCTAAGGTGTGGACTGTACTGTGAGCTGGCCATCCTGACTGCCTCTGCCTTTTATACACCCTTCGTTTTCCTCCATCTCTCCCTGCCTTCCTTGCTTCCCCTGTGGCATCCCCACTGCTTCTCCCAGCTGGTCTTGCTCTGGATCTCCCTTTTTACAGCCAGAGAGATCTCTCTCCCTGATGTTTTCTTGCCTTACCAACTCTTTCAAACTATCTCTTCTATATTTGACACCATTTAAAAATTGTTTTCATAGTTAATTGTAGGCAGACAACCTCACATTTCCCCTCTGTTTATAAAGGCATGGTTTGAGAAAGGGCAGTGCAGGATGTATAGAAGGTAAGAAAGCAGAGCGTTGGGCAGGGCTGCTATGTTCCATCTTCAAAGGCAGGAGAGCTGGGGTTAGTCCAAGTTGTTTTACAATTGGAAGAGACTCATGGTACCATAGCTTGGATGAAACCTGGCTTTTTATTGCCAAAAAAGTGTAAAATGGAAATGGAGGTAAATGTGAATAATTCACAGTAATGTTTAAACTTTAAGGATATTTCACCTTCTCTGGAATTAGAGATTTATGCCAGTGAAGAGTTAGGGAGGAATTTGAAATGTTTATGTTACCAGAATGTAAAAAACATTGTCCAGTTATTTATCTAATCTTTCATTGGGCTTGCTTTTAAAAACACATTTAGATTTGAAGTAGCCTGAGAAAAATAAACTGTTCCAGGCTATAACTTGATGCCCCAGTAGAAATAAGATGGATTCTTTTTCATTTGGTTTGAGAAATTTCTCAAACAGACGGAAGTCTTTGTGCCTTTCTTTGCAGTTCTTTCATCCAAAAATGACTATTATCAAGATCTAGAATTACAAGCACTCCAGTACTTCTTTTTAACTTTAGCTCCCACACAAATTACTCCTGCGATGTCATTTCTTTTCTGGACAGGACATTGTGTTGTTTCACTTACTCAGTCTCAGATTCTCCATGTGTTCTCATCCAGTAAGGTTCACTTAAAGATAAGTATCACCTAAAGCAAGGAACATTCTGAGAACCATCTCTGGCTCACAGAGCAACCAGTAATAAGAGTTTCTATACTACATTCTGCTGTAATTACTTTCTAGCTGCCCTGTGGCAAAGGCAGATAATATTATGTAAAAAATCAAATGAATTTTAGTTTCCAGTGCTTCCTCCTAATCTCTTAGTCTAAATTCATTCATTCAAATCAACAAAAAATTATTGTATATCCTCTGTGTACCAGGCACTATTCTAGGACTTGGGATATAGCAGTTAACAAACTAAGATCTATGCAATTTTGGAGTACTTAATTCTAGCAGGGGGAGACGCTAAACACCAAGCATGATAAATAGTAAACTATGCCATATGTCAGAAAATAATAAATGTTAGTGTTAAAAGGTGATAAGTACTACAGAAAGAGAAAAAGAGTTGGAAAAGGGATAGTTACAAGATTATGATTTTAAATTAGATTGTCATGGTGGGCTTTGTTGAGGAGGCACCTTTTGGACAAAGGCTTGAAGAAGGTGAGGGACTTATCCATGCATAGATCAGAGAGATAAGTCTTTCAAAGAAAGAGAATAGGCCTGGCATGTTCCTGTGACAGCAAGGAGACAAGTGAGGCAGAGTGGGTAGGGTATGAGGTCAGAGGGGTCATATCATGTACAACCTTTGGCTGCCTTATACTTTTTCTCTGAGTGAAATGGGGAGGTCCATTTTGAACCGAGGAATGATGTAGTTTTACATTTTAAAAGGGTCCGTGGTGAGGTGCCTGGGTGGCTCAGGCAGTTAAGCATCCAACTTCAGCTCAGGTGATGACCTCATGGTTCATGAGTTTGAGCCCCACATCAGGCTCTGAGCTGATGGTGTGGAGCCTGCTTGGGATTGATTCTCTCTCTCTCTCTCTCTCTCTCTCTCTCTCTCTCTCTCTCAAAATAGATAGATAGATAGATAGATAGATAGATAGATAGATAGATAGAAGAATCCATGGCTGCTATATTGAGAGTAGACTAAGAGGGGGCTGAGGGTCAACGGTAGAAGTGGGTAGTCAGTTTGAAGATTCCTCAGGTAAGTACTTTAGCAATAATTCAGGTAAGAAATGATAGATTGTGCCAGAGTGATAGTACAGTGCTGGAGGTGGGGAGAAGTGGTCTGATTCTGGATATCTTTTAAATGCAAAGACAACAAAGAATTTGGTAACAGAGTGTCTGCGATGTGTGAGAAGAAGAAAGGAGTCCAGAATGACCCCAAGACTTTTGGCTGAGCCACTGGAAGGAAGGAGTTGAGATGAGAAAGACTGTGGTAGAACACGTTTGTGGGGAAAATCAGGGTATAGTTTAAAGTGCTGTTAGATATCCAAGTGAAGATTTTGAGCACATAGATGGATATATGAGTCTGAAGTTCAGGAGAGAAGTCTGGGCTGCCATTATAAATTTTTTTAACTTTTATTTTTGAGAGACAGAGAGAGACAGAGCATGAATGGCGAAGGAGCAGAGAGAGGAGACACAGAATCCGAAGCAGGCTCCAGGCTCTGAGCTGTCAGCACAGAGCCTGGTGTGGAGCTCAGACACACGAACTGTGAGATCATGACCTGAGTCGAAGTTGGATGCTTAACCGACTGAGCCACCCAGGTGCCCCTGGGCTGGCATTATAAAATTAGGATTTGTCAGCCTGAAAATGTTATTTAAAGTCATGAAACTGGATAAGATCACCAGGGGAGTGATTTAGAAGAGATGAGGATCAAAGACTGAGTGCTGCATATTCCAATTTGTAGGAGGTTTGGGGGAAGAGGAAGAACCAGCAAAGGTTGCTGAGCATGTGGTGAGGTGAGAGGAGAATCAGTGAATTGTTGTCTTAGAAGTCACGTGCAGAAAGAGCTTCGGAGAAGATGGAGTGATCCACTGTGTTAAATGCTGCTCGTGGGTCAAGTAAGTTGAGGGCTGAGGGTTGTCCAACAGATTTAGCAATGTGATCCTAACAAAAGCAACTTTTGTGGAGTTGTAGTGGCAAAGGCTAGACTAGGATGCATGTTTGAGAGAAAGGAAAAGAAAAGAATTGAAAAAAGCAAATTCAGACAACTCTTTGGAGAAGTTTTGCTGCCAAGAGGAGCAAAGAAATGGAGGAAGATGCAAGAAAGTGGGGTCAAGAGACGGTGAATTATTCCTGATTTGATCTTTATTGTTGTCCTTTACTACTTATCTAGGCTTCAGTCTGTTGTTTCTTTACCAAGCTGTTATTTCCTAGTAGCCACTATTTTTTTGCTTTTTTGCCAGGCCAGACAACCAGTTAAGGTTTTCCTTGACTGACTAACAACAGTTCATTTTTCTGGAGATCAGACAGCTATCGTTGCTGCTCTCTGCCGTAAAACTCACTAACCTCTCTCCCTCCCTTCAGCTTCCAATGAGAATCTCAGGCTTAGGTGAAGGAATTTTGGCAATAGAAGGCAAAGATGATGATGAGAATAATAGTAGTGGTATTATAACACTTTTATATCACTTACTCTGAGCCAGACACTATTTGAAGTGCTTTACATAAATTAACTCATTTAATGTTTACAGTTACCCTTTGAGCTAGGTACAATTATTATCTACATTTTTCAAATAAGGAATCTGAGGCAGAGGAAACTTAAGTAACTAATTTAAAAAAAACAACAACTAATAATGGTGGGTCTGGGATTAGAACTCTGACCGTATAGCACAAGAGGTTATGCTCTTGAAGTAACTGGAGAATTTTTAAGAGCAAGTCATGAGCCAGAGAGACTTCATGTCACATGATATGAGGATATGCTAGAGTAGACAGATGAGGTTCTTTGAGAAACAAGATAGAATACAGGACCTGACTGTGCATTTCCCCACCGTGACGAGCCTGTATATTTGTGGGTTGTCACCAGCTGCAGTCCTGGAATCATGTGGTAGAACGTTCTCCAAAGATAACTTTTTAAAGCACTGTTTCCTATGTGTTTCCTCAAGTTTCATGACTTTCCTTTTGAATCTCCCTATATATTATAGTGTATATATTAGGTACCTACTCTTTGCATAACAGAAAAAAAATTACCTCCTTCTCCCTGTGTGTTTATTTTCCCATGGGAAGCTTATTTGTTTTTTACCATGCAGAAGATAATCCCCCAGAAACTGAGATAGAGAGGACTGGACATGTGAATGTACTCTGCTGTTTTTTTTAAGGATCTTAAAATTTCTGTATCTTTAGAGATGAGGGATGAACTAAATGACTCTTTGTTAAGCGCTATTTCGTAAAGCACTGGTGAGCAGTTGCCACTGAATCCTTCATTAATAATCCCTTCCTTTTCCAGAAAGACCTGCCAACACCTATAAAGTATTCACTAGGAGAATTAAAGTCGCATAAAAATAATTGGTGTTTGCTTCCTTCAAGGCATATATTTAAATACGTTGCCTTATTCCTTTGCTTCTTGGCTGCCTCCTATGGTTAGTAACACTAGGTCAGCAGACTTCCTCTTTTAAGGTTCATCTGCTGGCCATTTCAATTTCCCATGAGAAAGCAAACCTACCACTCTTTTACCCTTTTATCTTAATGTTTCATCCATTTATGTCATATTATCTTGTGGATTTGCATTTCTCAGTAATAATGGCACTGCTGGTAAATAGAAAACAATGAATGTGACTCTGCACCCCTGATGATAATGATGGTGATGATGACGGTGATCATCATCATGATCATGTGAGCCTTTTAAAAAAATATTCCTTTTGAGATCTCAGAGAGTAGTTATCTATGACAGTAACTTAATCAGTGATGTTATCTTTTTTAAATTGTTTAAAAATTTTATGTATTCATTGTATTTTATTTTAATTCCAGTATAGTTAGCATATAGTGGTATATTAATTTATTTCATCTTAAATGGAATGCACGCACTATTTTCAAGTGAACTGCTTTAATGCCATGTTGACAGTTTTGGTATTGGCCACTGGGTCCAGCTGGAAACATTCCACCATTGGTCTGCTTATCCCATCCTCAGTTTTCATTTGAACATTTTTTAGATGGTCAAATGTAAATTTGTGCTGTCCTCATAGGTTGCAGTTTCATGTGTAATTGGCTATAACTGTAATGACTAATGTATGTTGGGGGTTAATCATGAAAATAATAGCTAACATTTATTGGGAGCTTACTATGTGCCAGGCTTTCTGATAACTCTATTATGGGCATTAACCACTTAATCCTTTTCTCTCATAAGATAAATGCTATATTTTCTGCATTTCTGAGAAAAGGAAACTAAGGGCCAGATCTCTGTAACTTTGTTCAAGATATAATAATACTTGCTATGCCACTCCCCTTTTCGGGATGCTCCTCTCTGCGATTACTGGGCTAACTTACCATCCTGTGTACATTTCCTTTTTCTACAAGATATGACATTATTTAATGGGCTACTACAGAAATACATCACTAGACAATGAAGTTGCTTTGGAAGGAGTCCTGAGGGTTTATTAAGGTTCCTCGTCGTATGTGAAGAATACGATGAAACAGGCACTCCCCGGAGCCACTGGGCTCCTTTCTCTTTTCTCTCAACCTGTTTGTAGCCGGAGTGACCCATCTGAACTCTTCATTCCATAGTCACCACCTAGACTCTGTCATTATTGAAACAACACAATTTGGTCAAGATTATGGCTTCTAATTGGCTTGTGGAAAGAAACTTAAGTTGGAGAAATGTTGCCAGGATCACTGGGGAAATTAACAGCCACTTGATGCAAGAGGGAAGCTGTGAAGAACACTGGCTCTCTTATTATGCGGAGTCCAGGCAGAGTAGTTATGCTCTTACTATTTCATTTCATTTTTAAAAGAAATTAGTATTGCAGAACTATTGGCTTCCTTTCTTTCTCAACTGTGGCTATAATGTTTTATTTGTGCATGTGTACTTTTGAGAGAGAGTTGGTCTCTGAAGTGGGAGTTAGGAGAGGAAAGTATTTGAAATGGAAATGTCTTAAAAATCATGTCTCTTTCCAGTTGTACATTCTATTTCCTTAGGGTTTAGAAACAAAATGGAAATTAAAAACCACAGTCACCTTCTTTTTGAACAGGAAAATACTGTACTTATCAGGATGGAAAAGATCTAGTTGAAAGACAACAGATCTTGCATTTCATTGCAGAGTGCTCCAGACGTTGATCAACTGGCAAGGAAAAACAAATATTAACTTTCTCTTCTTCCTCACCTTCTCACGATGGCTGGGTAATTCTTTTGTATTTCTGTTTGGAGGATTTCATGGCCTTGTTAACATGTGGGAAAACATTATGATTGGAGACTTTAACAAAATAGTGAGTAGGGTTTTTTTTTTTTTAAGGTTCATGTTTATGTTCTTACTGGGTGTGTCTTTCCAAGTGCTCCAGGTTAAGAACTACATGTGTTAGAAAAACAGATGTAATGCAAATAAATAGAAAGAGTTCTCATTTCCTTCAGCTCTGAGTTCCTGAGCAATCATTTTATGGTATCTTCTTTCCATATCAGAAGTTGCACTGACCCCAGCTTCTTTCTCCCGAGTTGTGTCATAACTGATTAATGATCTATAGGGCCAGACGACAATTCACCTACATATGGTAGGGGGTCATAATGCATTAACCTAGTGTAAAGATCACTCTTGCCAACAATTAATTGGGGAATTCACTTTATGAAGCCCTGTTTACAGACTGACATCTGGAGAAATTCTTAACCTGGATCCATTCCAATCTGTAGGATTTATGGACTGTGCTTGCTTTTTTGTAAATAAGACTTTTTCTGCTTGGTACATTCTGTTTACATAATTATCAATGGATGAAAATGGCTATGTTTCCATGTTTCTTAATCCTCTGTACCAAGTGAACCTAAATTCTAAATGGTGATCCAGCCAGAAGAATAAGAATACTTGGACACCTATCATTTTTCAAGTTGTGGAAACATCTTTATGCCAGGAGCACCCTGCTCTCTTAAGTCCAGACTCTCTGACTGGAGCCCTTATACCCAAAGGGACTTAGTATTTAGCCTTTATGGGGATTTTAAAACTTGTTGAGACACATGCTAGACCTCTTAAAATATTATTAGACTCCCTTTTATTCACACGCTTGGTCTCTGCTGTGAGGTGTGAAATGGAAATATTTTCAAACATAGGTACAGGCATAGTCTTGAACACATTTCAAATTCTCGCTGTGTGTGGGGGGATCAAAGCTTATTATTAAGCAGCAGAATTGGATTCCCAAACATTCCATAGGTCGTCATGTTGGACACACATGACAGTGACCTTCACCTGCCTCTCTTTGGTAGCCATTATTATTTCTGTTGCTGGTGGATAAGCTACTGTCGACACGGTCAGCATGGCTTCTACAAATACTGGGAGAAAAAATATAAAATGGGCTGAAACAGGTCATAGGAAAACAAATATTGTATGTTGGACCTGGACACCTAGGACTAAATAGAAAAACATTTTCTCCTTCTGCTTTGCTGAATTTTGAAACTATAAAATTGGACCAGGTTAAGGGTCAGGTGCTTCCACATTTCAGCAAAGTAAAGGGCAGAGAAAGGAAGAATGGACGTGATGAGAAAGATACAGACATATGTCCTCTAGTTCCTCCTTTATTTGTAGCAGTGTCATCACATGATATCAACATGGTTTACCATGTTCAGCAATATAGTACATTTTTCTTTCCAAGATGTATTTTGTGAGGTCTGTGCCTATTGAATTTATTAACAATCTTACTCATATATCAGTCTAATTCATTTCTATATATACATGCATGTGTGTGTGGGTGTGTGGGGGGGTGTGTGTGTGTGTGTACACTTTGTTTTTCTGGAACACATCTGTTCAGTGAGAACCTTTGTAAAGCCAGAATGGCTCTTAAGCACAGAACAGAGTTACACACACACACACACACACACACACACACACACACACAATACTTCCAACCAGCACAGCCTTACCAATTATGATGTGCTCTTGAGGAAATGTTCAGTCCAAGTATGGAGCAGACCAGACACTTCAATCTGAAGCTCAGTTTGGAAGAGGAGCGGTCAATGGAAGTGTAGCCCCACGTTTCCTTTAGAGCTCTTTGCTTTTTATCTCTACCAAGGCCTTTGTGTAAGTCCTTAATCTGTGTTTATCTACAACTCTTCCTAGTTATACGCCTCTTGGTTTTCATTACATTTTCCTAATTGCCAGTGTATTTTTTATGCTCAAATATTTGATCATCTGCACCTTCAGTAAGTCACCCCAAACATCTTATATAGGAGTGTGTACAAAGAATCCTTGAGTATGTTGATGATTCATCCTTTCCTGTCCCTTTCCTTTTCATCCTCTGTCTCCATATCTTCTACCTGTTCTCTTCCTTCCACTGGCCAAACTTTGCCAAAAGGTTTCTAAATGCTCAGCTAAAATCACTATATAAACATACAGTAGGATACTGGTTTTCTAAGCTTACATTGCTGTCGGGTTAGAAAAAAATATATTTAAAAACAATCAGGGGACACCTGGGTAGCTCGTTGGTTTAGCATCTGACTCTTGATCTCAGCTCAGTTCTTGATCTCGGAGTGGTGAGTTCAAGCCCCACAATGTGCTCTGTGCTGGGCATGAAACCTACTTAAAAATAACAAACAAACAAATAGAAATAAAAACAATTAGGAATGAACACAGTGAAGGAGAATTTTCAGGAAAACTCCTATACATGTCTGTATGCCTGTGAGCTTGTATGTGTTCACACACACCCACCCACCCACCCACACACACGTGTAGATAGATAAAGAGATGAGGGGGGATAAAGAATAAAACATTTCCCAATGGCTTATTTATAGAGAAATTTTAAACTACTCATAGTCTCTTTGGGAAGCTCTTCATATTTAATTTTTTAAACATTTGTTTATTTTTGAGAGATAGTGAGCAGAGGAGGGCAGAGAGAGAGGGAGACACAGAATCTGAAGCAGGCTCCAGGCTCTAAGCTGTCAGCCCAGAGCCGACTCAGGGCTTGAACTTATGAGCCATGAGATCATGACCTGAGCTGAAATCGGCCACTTAACTGACTGAGCCACCCGGGCACCCCAGCTCTTCATATTTAAAATAGTGAAATATTCTTTTCAAAGCACCCATTCCCCATACTTCACATGAATTATAAACCTTTGAAATGAAATCTGAATGTTAACTTCAAAAAACATTCTATCCACCAACTAAATTTTGATTAAATGAAAATATCACTGGTGTAGATTTGAGGTTTCTGCTGTTTTTAATTCTAAGTGGCAGTTCAGGCCACATAAACAGACGATTCTTTGGCAGGCAAGTCTGGAGTCATTTGTGATTCTCAGTGTCGCCTTGTTTGATTTCTCTTACATATATGAAGAAAAAGAGAAGAAAAAAATTTTTTTCCTCCCTGAAGGAATGGAACATTCTCACCCATACACCTAATTGACTGCAAAGGTCACTATTGCAAGAAAATAAATCAGCAAAGTCTTAAAATATACCCAAAGAACAGCTTGCCAACCTGCTGGATTTTCTGTATCATTGAAAGGAAGTACTAGTTAGGACAGCCAACACACAAACAAATCCATTGAGATCTTTCTGGAAAAGGAAGTATTCTTGAGAAAGCCCTAGTGATGTAGGAAGCAGGGAAATCAGAACTTGCTCTGGGACATTCGGGGCATGAGCTACAAACTCTGAGCCTCTGTTTTGATATCTATTAAATGAAGACATTGAGCTGAAAGCTGAAGTTCTTTGATTCCACAAAAATGGTGCAGAATGTTCATCTATGCCCAAAAAAATTCATAGAGGGCAGAGGTGATAAAGTGGACTTGTGTGCTGAGCACTGTAGTAGGTGTATCTGGTCTCATGTAATCCTCCTGATTATTCTTATTAAGACCCTCTTTTGACAGAAGGAGCAACTGATAATATGCCCTGGGTCTGGCAGCAGATTCAGCCTGGTCCACTGCTGTAAACTCTGCAGTCTAGGCTAAGCCTCACTGTTGGTCTCTTTCCCCTTCAGTGGCCTCGCCATTCACTGCCCACTTAGCTTTCACTTTTGATAGAAGGAAAGATAAACACCTGAATACAATTCTGAAATACTGGAAACCTTAAGAATTTATAAAAAAGAGCCTCCTATAAAAATGTTTCCCAGTCTAGTCATGAGAAAAACATCAGGCAAATGCCAATAGAAGCGTATTCTGCAATATATCTGACCAATATTTCTCAAAATCATCAAAGTCATCAAAAACAAGGGGAAATCTGACAAACTGTCATGACTAAGAAGAGTCAAAAGAGACATGACAACTAATGTCATTTGGTGTCCTAGCTGGGACCTTGAAACAGTAAAAAGATATTAGGTAAAAACTACAGAAATTTGAATAGACTATGGACTTTGGTTAACAATTGGTTCATTGATCATAACAAATATAACATACTAATGCAAGTTATCATAATAGGGATAACTGTGCAGAGGATAAATGGGACTTCACTGTTTTTTTCTATAAAATTTTCTGAATATCTAAAATGGTTCTGAAATGTAATCTATTAAAAAATAGTTTATCATTGCCCCAACCAAAAGAATACTGTAGCAGTAGGGAAAATAATATACTTTTATTAAAAAATGTTATTTTCTTTTAAAGAGAGAGAGAGAGATCAGGAGAGGGGCAGAGAGAGAGGGATAGAGGATCCGAAGCAGGCCCCGTGGTGACAGCAGCAAGCCCAATGCAGGGATCAAACTCAAGAACCCTGAGATCTCACTAACTGTGTGATCCTGACCTAAGCCCAAGTCAGATGCTCAACCCGCTGCGCCACTCAGACGCCCTGGAAGAAAAATGCTTTCAAACTACTACTTTTTCTCCTGCTCCTCCTCCTTCTCCTCCTTTTCATTCTCTTCCTCTTCCTTCTCATTTCTCCAGTTATTATAGTAATACTATAAGGTGATCGACCAGTGTGAAGAGTGGCTTTCTGTAAGCCTTGGATTAAGCCAGGGGTTGCCAAACTATTTATGGTCCATAGGCCAAATATGGCCTACTGCCTGTTTTAGTAAATCAACTTTTATTGGAGCACAACTAGTGCTCATTCGTGTTTACGTATTGGTTTTGGCTGCATTTATACTTCAATGGCAAAATTGAGTAGTTGTACCACAGATCAGATGGCCTGCAGAGCTTAAAGATATTTGCTATCTGGCCAACCCCTGATTTAGGCTATTGGGTTATTAGGTAGATAGTGAGGCAAGTAAGCTGGGCCACCAGGATTTACCTGGGGACAGACTTAAATGTTTGAACTCAGCTAATCAAGTAGAAGGAAAGATATAAGATAGGGCATGAGTAATATAGCGTAGTCAGCTTCAGAGGTCGCCACATGTTTAAGGTTCCTGCGTACTTTCTTTGTTACTACAGAGCTGTGTTTTTGACCTGTGCATCAGCCTGTGTGAACCTGCCCTTTCAGACTCTCACCTTTAGGGACTTCTTTTGGAGTTCCTAACTTTGACCTGAAAGTAAACAGTCAAAACTTAATTGTGTTTTTCAATGTGGCAGGCACTTATACACACTCCTCAGCTTCTCTCTAATGAAGTAGGAATGCCATAGTCTCTGTTTTTTAGAAAAGGAAACTGAGGCTCACTGAAGTGAAATAACTTGCTCCAGAGGATTGGTTGGCTCATAAATGCTGTGCCACAGTTTGAACTGAGGGCTCAAAATATAATATTAAACTCCCTATACCATGCCCAGTGTCAGTGTGAGAGCTGGCTCTCACTAGCTCATGAGAGCCAATTGTTGAATATTTAGGAATTCTGTGAGTTTGTTGATAAATTCAGGCATTATTAAAAGTAAATGATCTAAATTTATAACCAAATACATTGTATTAAGAACAAAGGTGATATACCTCAAAACCCCCACTAATATTTTACTATTATCTGTGCCCTTGAGGTTGGGTATCTACAGAGCCTGTATGGTGAAAGTACTGTCTAACTGTGAGCTCCTGTGCCACTCTGCCAAGTGTCTTACTTGCAATGTCACCTTGCTTACTTGAATTTGGCCACGATGGGAGAATTGACACCATGGAAATGGGCAGATACTACAGATTAGGGCTTTACTTTTCTTTCGTGACAGCTAGCTGGTTACACATTTGGCAGCATACCAATGCTTACCCTGTCATTCTGATTTGATCTCTATGTAGTATTCTAGATCATAGTCCCATTTGTTTCAGCCTGGCCTCCTATCTCGACCTTTGAACTCTATGACTTTTATAGTTAATGCCACAGTAGCAACCTACAGATAGGGCCCAAGGTCTTTTTTATCATTTTTATTTGTTTGTTTACTTTTCTGACAGTGGGTAGAAATTCTTTAGTGTAATTCCCTTGTTGAGAAAATGTATTCCACCTGAGAAGGAAGAAGTTCAATTATTTTATCATTTGCAAAGTTCAGAAACAGGTTTGAGGATAGTTTGGACTCCCTAAGAAAAAACACCCAGAGTTGAATTTAGGGTGAACTCCTATTCGGAATTTTAGGTAAAGTTTTCTACATAAATGATTTTCTGGCTACATGGCGATTGCTATATGTGTTAATGTGCTATTAACTTGCAAAAAAGCAAATTTTTACATATAGGTGTGGCCAACACAAATGAGCTGGCACATAATTTGGTAACAGTTCAGAGGAATAGGAAGTGTAGTAAAGGGCCTCAAAAACATCCTCCTAAACATGTAGTCTCCAATTTATAAACCATCTTGTTTCAAATGCTTCTATGCTGATTGCTCATAATTCATGATACATGCTTCATGTTTTAAAATTTTACCCTCAGGGGTTAGCTACCACTTACAACATTGCTCTCTTTTGAAAATGCACCCAGAATTCCAACTCCTGATCCTAGATTCTCTTAATGAAGCTCCTTTTATAGGAGAGCACGGAAATAGAAGTAGA
Source organism: Suricata suricatta (assembly GCF_006229205.1). Classification (NCBI taxonomy): domain Eukaryota; kingdom Metazoa; phylum Chordata; class Mammalia; order Carnivora; family Herpestidae; genus Suricata; species Suricata suricatta. Next base: position 42,720,100 of record NC_043701.1, on the reverse strand, counting down.
TTCCCACAGTTGTGGCAGCAGCAGAAAATGGGGAAGTTGGACACCCTCCACTGGCACAGCGATGGGGGCTGCTCTGGAACCCTCTGCATTGATGGAGCTGCCAGCCAGATATTGGAGGAGAACAGATACATAAGTTCTGAGAAGCCCCTGTTGCCAAAATGAGTTTGCAGGCTATCTGAACTTTAGGTAATTAGGAGTTTGCTGAATTATTATTTCTCAACTCTAATTCTGTATCATGTTAATTAAGGTAGACCGTAACTTGTGGCCAGAAGTCTGGCATCTGCCTGCAGACTTTTTCATTACCTAAAATCTAGAGTAAGCACTGAGAAACTTGTAGCAACTGACAGAGTACTTTTACAGAGATTGAATCTATTACTAATGGATGAGGGCTGCTTTATTGTTCATTCCATTTTTCTAGTAATTCCTTTTATTGTTATTACATTTTACCAAAGTATTAGTTTAGATAGATTGGAAATTTTAAAAACTGGTCCTTTTGAGAAGCATGGCTGCCATGGAAAGAGCTAGACTACAGCTCATGTAGACTTGCTGTGTGACCTTTGGCAAATGATGTAATCTCTAGGTTTACATTTAATTAACTGAGACTTTCTAGCAGGCCTGACACTCAGTATTGCAAAAAAAGCTAGGTCAGGGATGCAAAAAATGTCAAAATTTTTATTTAATTTTCTTTCCTAGCAGGAAGGTGGGAAATTTAGTCTCAGTTATTACTGCCCACCCCACCTTGCTTGGCTCCTATCTCCATATGGGCTCAAAAAATGAGGCCAGAGTACTGCTAATAGCTTCATTGCCTAAGCCCACAGCAGAGGCCTGGTGTGCAAGGGAGTCCTTGCTGAGGTTGGGGCTCCTGATGCCCAGCCCTCCTTGTGCCGATGACTCCATCCCTTGATGCCTTGCTCCCTTGGAGTGGTCCAGCCTAGATGTCTTTAGCCTTCTGAATTACTAGAGAAAATCTTTCCCCAGGGGCACTTTCATATAATCAGTGAGCTCAGGCCATGGAAGACCAAGGCTAGAAAAGAAAGTACCTTCAGCCTACTTTTGATTTTGCGCCAGTACAAATTTCTGAGGTAGGGAAGCACAAAGTAGGCTGCAGAAACTTTGTGCAAAGAGGAACAGGGGAGGAAAAAATACAAATTAATAGTGATATTTTTGTAATTGTAAAATGGGGCCAGTAAACCTTTCCTGATAGGGTTGTCTGAAGATTCAGTGACCTAATGCATTGAAAATTAATTCATAGCCAAGTGCCCAGCACACACTGGGTCCATAGTACTAGGATTTTCAGATCAGGAGATCCCTGGCTCTCACTTGTTTTTGCCTGTTGGCTCTTACGTGTTGCACACACCATGTGTGTTTGGATGATTTCATCCAGCTGTGGTTTTTCTTCCCCTTATCCTTTGATGGGACAGGCTCTAAGCCAAGGGCACTTCATGTAGTGTCTGTGGAAACCAGGTTCCACTTCCACGGATAGGCTTCAGAGGGTCTCTGTTAGTCTGGATGTTTTATACTTTATTTCTATTATTTTACTACTTACTCTTAAGTTTTTAACAAACAAAAATTTTTTTCCTGATAAAAATCTCATCAAATGTATTCATCTATCCTTCTTAGCAGATTCAAATTCAGTAGCTCTGAGGTCAGGCCTAAGATTCTGCATTTCGAAAAGGCTTCCTGGTGAATCCAGTGCTGTGGGTCCAATGGCCTCACTTAAACTAGCAAGGCCACAGTAGGCTTCTGACTTTCTGGATGTGCCTTTCATTGCCTATGAGCTTCCCCAAACTTGCCGTTTTCAATTTTTCCAGGGTATCTAGTCATCAGAAGCAGCCACCCTATTCTGGAATGCTTATAATTAAAAATATTTCCACTCCACAGCTACTTGATCTGCCATTCTTGACCTCTACATGCACTTCATTCCAGTAAGCCATGGATGAAAACTTACATAATTACATAACAGGGTTATTCCCATCCTGTTTACCCCCAGACACGGAACCTCTATTTCTTACACATAGGTGGGCATTCTAACCTCAAAATTCCATGTTTGAAGTCCAACTTTTTAGAACTACTTCCAGTATCATTGATTTTTGCAATAAAGCAGAGACCGAGGCAAGGATTAAAATGATGGTTTATTTGGCAAACTCAGGGATGAGGAAAAAGGCAAGGGAGTCAAGGAAATATGTGATGTAAAGTGAAGAGACCCAGCAGGTACATCTACCCTGCACACAGTACTTTCCTAGAGGTTGACAAAAGCGAAATAATAGTTCAGAGTCCACCCAGGAGAGGAAGAAGGAGGATTCTCTTCCCAGCTTTTTCCATTCTCCCATTTCCCATTGGTCAAAATGCCAGACTCCATACCTTATTATTTCTTCCAAGGAGGGCAGAAACTCTGGGCATATGGTTGGTCATTCTGGCTGTATGGAGGCATCCCCAAAAAGGGGGGTGGGGTTCCCAGGGCAAGTGACTGGTGAGCATTGCAGTGGGATTTGGGAGATTCATTATCTCTCTGTACTAAGGACAAGGCAAAAACTTTTGTGCCAAGAAGAAAAAGAGGAAATTACGTAAGTTGTTCATAGTCTGTAATGACTGACTTGTCCTTTTATGCCCATGTGATTGAAGAACTGTAAGTCTTTATCGTCTGTCTTGCCTCAATATTGAGTCATCTGGAATAAAAGGTGGGCACTAATTAATCTGTGGAGACCTACCTCTCTCCACAAACATGGCAGACACTGCTAACTGATCATGGCACTCTTCCCATCTGCTGGCTGCATACACTTCTTCCCTATGCCTGAAGTTTCCTTGTGTGTGAAGATAGCTACATGAGTAGAACATTCCTGGCCTTGGTCTATTTCCTCCCTCCCACTGCCCCAGAGATGCCTTAATTTGACTTTTGGGTGTACAATGAGAAATCAAGCCATTCTTGGTCCTTTTTTCTTAAGACGAGGTTCTGTTCTGCAGGGAGCACAACCCTTCTTTCTGTTCTTCTCTATAATTAGTCTCAGAGAAGTATTTCTCTCTTACCCTACATACCCTATTTTTTTCCCCTCAATTAGATGAAGGGCCAAGAAGAGAAGAAGGGTGATATTTCTTGGTCTTCTTCAAGGGCCCAGCACCTTGGAGCCTGCTCTGGCCTCACAATACTCTAGACAGCACTCCTGGCAGCTACACTCACTGGATTGCCATGTAGGATGAAACCTCACTGACACCTGAGACCTGCAGCCACAGTATCTCTTTGGGTGATGCTGCAGCTGAGAACCATGAAGTCAGTGGTTAGATAACATGGGCATTAGGAGTTGTCGGCTTCGGTGTAAGCTCAGTCTTACTCCTTACTCTTTAGGAGCTGTGTGATGTTGGCAAGTTACTGCATCTCGTAGATCTCAGTTTTCTTATCTGTAAGGTGAGAGTAATAATATCTATTTCATAGTTTCTAGGAACTAAATAAGATAATATGGACAGAGTTTCTGGCGATTAGAAAGTACTTAATAATGATAGTTGTTGTTACCATGATCTACAGGCTTTGGAAAAAGATGGAAAATAAACCTGGTCCTCCTTCTGGATGGGGCCCATGCCATTTTCAGATATAGCTGGGCAAATTCCATTGCACTGATGGAGAATTCTAACATTTCCTGCTGGGGAACCTCTGAGGTTACCTCTAATTCTTATTTTATGAATGCAGAGATGCTTTTCTTTCGTTTCCCTGGGCATCCGTTTCTTCTTCAGAGTTGATGCAGAGGGATGAGTGGTCAGGTGTGTTCTCCTTCAGACTTGGGATCTTGCCACTTCCTTTTCACTTGAAGAATGTGGTTTACAAATAATAAGTGCTACGATACCTTCTTTTTCATCATAAACCCCCTAATAGATAAAGCCAAACTTGAGAACAGAGACTTTGGACTCTGTGTGAGAAGCCTCAGAAAAGGAAAAGAAAATTCACACTTCATTAAAAAGAAGAATGACTTTGGAAAAAAATATGTATAGTATATAGCATGTCAGTACATTTCCAGGAAATGATGGCAAATTAGTCAAATCAAGTTGCAGATATAGTCAAGAAATTCTCACATGACTTTCCCCTACAAGATTTTGGTGACTAAGATCAAATGACCTACACCCGGTATTTCAGAAGTGCAGTGGTGCTGGCTCATCCTCAAGTCACTGTGGAATTGACTTGGAATTTAAAGCTTCCACACTGTAGCTTATGGCTTTGCTGCTGAATTATGAAGTGTTTGTGTCTGTGCTGCGAGGTGCTGGGATGCAGGGATAGAGTCAGATTCCACAGAAATACCACCACAATCACCGTCTCAGAAGACCAGCAGCCTTCCTCTTTGCTCAAGAAAGGTTTCATTCCCTCGTGGTCAATGTGCTTTGTTTTTTATAGTTTCTGATGCTCTGGTATTAAAGAGAATTCATGCTGGGGCACCTTTATATTACGGATATCACATATGCTATAGGTTTTGTCTTTTCTGACTTTAAAAAGAATAAATTTAAAGGCAACACCATTGCTGCTGTTGCTAAGTGATCTCGGCATAATATGTCTTTGGGGGCAATAACTCATTCCTGGTATTTTCACCAAAAAGAGAGACATCTAAGGTTATTCTTTTTGGTCTGCTCCTGAAGATAGTTTTCACATTTGTTATCTTTATGATTGGTACGTTCGTAAGCTGTGGTTGCCATGTGGAGAGGCAGATTTTCCTACACATTGCTTAAAATACTGTATGTATTTTTTCCCAAGTAGGTGGCTGTACTACCATCCCAGAATCAGACTTAGAAGAAAGATCAATAGAGCAAGACTCCACTGAACTGTTTACCAGCCACAAGCACCTCATTGTAGAGACGCCCATGCCTGGTAAGAAAATGGGTGCCCTTTACGAATGATATGTCATGGACAGTGGCACTCTGGTCACTTCTTGTTATACCAGAGAGCATTTTGCAAAGCTGCTTGTTTTCCAACTTCTTCATCCTTCCCCTCAGCACTGGTGCAACTGAATTTGATCATTTGTATATTCCTTTCAATATTCAAACCTCTCTTTCTCTCTCTCTGTCTCGCCCTCTTTCTTTTTTTTCCAGAAGTTTCACCCCTCCAAGGAGTCTCGGAATAGTTCAAGTAGAGTTGTCTGGTTGAGGGGAAGATGGCTTTCCCAAGGATGATCCTGTGTGGACCTCAGGCCGAGCACAAATGTAGGGCTGTCCCGGTGCTTCACCCGTCTCACCTGCTTGGAGATGATACTGTGTAGACTGGGGATTGGAATTTTTTTTTTTTATTGTGCTAGGAGAATTTGTAATACCCAGGGCAAGTCAGTTGAAACTACGAGGGAAAAATATTGCTGCTTTTTGGTTATCTGTATGCTTGCAGCCATCGGATATCGTGAGAGGACATCTTTTGGGGGCAGACTTTATAATGCAGAGACCTAGATCCAAAGTAATTTGATACCCCATTCTTTTCACAGAATTCTTATACAGTAAGTGTATCAAATTTAATAAAGCATCTCATTGTCCAACAATATCTTGGATTTGATTTATAACTAGAGGGTTATATAGATGGTTTCTCCACATTATTTCTTCAAAGGAAAGAAACCGAAAGGACCTGAAAACTTTGCTACTCCATACACGGTAAGACTCAAATATGATTGTTTTATATATAAAATAAACTACAGAATTTTTATATGATTTATTTACTCTATTATGCTGAAAACAGAAGGTAAGTTTTTATCATTGTGTGAAAATGTCCAAATATTTTCTAGCAAGGCAGTACATTAACATCTTCTTTTCATTACCCCATGGTGGCACCTTTTAAAAATTCAGGTTATAGGGGTACCTGAGTGCCTCAGTTGGTTGAGAAGCCAACTTTGGCTCAGGTCATGATCTCACGATTTGTGAGTTTGATCCCCACCATGATCTCACAGTTTATGAGTTTGAGGTCTGTGTTGGGCTCTGTGCTGACAACTGGAAGTCTGGAGCCTGCTTTGGATTCTGTGTCTCCCTCTCTGCCCCTTCCCTACTTGTACTCTCTCTCTCAAAAATAAACATTAAAATTTTTTTTAAAAAATTCAGGTTGTAAAAGAATTCAGACATTACAATATGCAAGAAATAAAAGAGATTTTGCCAATTTCAAATTAAAATTACAGTTGCAGGACATTTATTTAAACCGAAATCTATGCCAGTTTTGGAAGGCCTCTCAGTCAGTATAAAGGGGAATATTGTTCATGGTTTTTCTATAGGTAAAATGTCAAAAAATTGAAGAGGATGTATTATTTATTATTTCTAGCGTTCTTTTTTAGGAGATGCAGAAGATGTAATATTTTGAATTATCATGCTTCTAAGTGGCCATTAGGTTGATTTCACTCAGCCTGTGGGGACCAGTGAAAGATGTCATGGCTCCACATATGACTATAGTTACAAAAACGCAACGCTTCTGATCATCTTTAACAGCTTCATTCAGGAAAGGTTACAAGACAAGTATATTACTTCTTTAAAATGTGTTTCTATGTTATGTCTCTCTTTTTTCTTTTTTTTTGGATGTTTGTTTCCTGTGGTTGTTTTTGTGCAAGGCAAATGTTCTTGTGCCAGTCTCTGTTCTCTCTCTTTTTTTTTTTTTTGAGCCATGCCTTGTCTGTATGTGTCCTTCTGTCTTTAACTTTTCCCTCTTTTGTGTTTCTGTATTCATCTGCCTTAATCAGTTTTTCTCTCCCTTTACCTATTTCCCCCAATTCTTTCCCTTCACTTTTTGGTTCTTTCCCTTTATTTCCTGTGATATAAAACCAAGGCATACTGTTTGATTAAAGGGTTACTTTAAACATTCATGAATGTAGTGCTTTCTCTCTCTCTCTCTCTCTCTCTCTCTCTCTCAAATCCCTCCTCCATTGATTTCCTTTTATATATGCCCTCCATCATGGCTCCATCCTGTGAGAGAGTGACTACCAGTCCAAATTCAAAAGGCTTCCTCTCTCTGGTTTGAGAGTTCAAGGTGACTTTTGTTGTTACAATTACATGTCATACTGAGAATTTTTATGTTAAGAAATATATTTGTAAAATGTTTTCCTGGAAATCATTATCAGTATCTTAAGTCTATTGGCACAATTACTTGACCAAATAATTTCATTTTTTATTTGAACCACTAGTACAGAACTCTATGTACATATATCATACATATATTTTTAGAAATCTAATTTATTATTTGCATTTTGCTAGCCCCCAAAAGGAAAGATGTTACTAATTAACCTTTTCAACATTATCAAATATCAAATGTAAGTTCTAAAATGTTCAAATAATTGGATTCATGATTTAAAAGTATCCTTTGCTTTAAAAAATTTCAGAATTTAAGTTATGTCTTTTACTCCTGATTTTAGTATGATTTAAAATCATTAAATATAAAGTGTTTCTACTAACAGCCAAAAATTACATTACCCTTTGAAGTGGCTTTTTAAATATCAAGACCTAAATAATATTAACTACTATTATTTTGCTATTGGTATATTGCCCTCCTGTGGGCTCTCCTTTAGGATGATTAGCTTTCCTCAAAGATTCTTTAGCACTATTGTAATTTCTCTTACTCACTCCCACACCAGCCCTCTAGACATGGCTAGACATGTTCCCAACCCCTGTGAGCTGACATTGGGCTCAGTTTGGGTGTACTGTGCTGCTTAAATCTATATGTACAGAGGCAGGAGAGGTAAGTCAGTTATGAAGTCTGTGCCCCAATCCTCCCATTCTCTAAACTTTTTGGTTCCTCACCTTCATGAGGGACTGCTTGGCATTTCCAGAGGTCAAGCGTACCTGGAGCCACAGGGGTTCCCTCAAGTTGAGGAACCTCAGTTTGTGTTAGGAATACCTTTTCTATAATTACATTAATAAAATTATTCCCTGGATTAAAATTAAATAGCTAAGCAAAATGACCTCTTTTTTTGTTTGCTTTTTGATTTAAAAAACAAATCTGCCTCTGACTAGGTATAGGTGAGGATGAGCAAAAGAATCAAAATAAAATATATGTGAGGAGTTATGTAAATACAGGACTGACAGCAGTCATGTGCCATAGCACCAGTGTCTTTTCTGTGAGCCAGCAGGTGTCATCCATGGCTTCCTGTTCAGAGGTTAAGGGTGGGTCCACCCCTTCAGGGAGCTGATGAGGGGCAGGCTGATGGGAGGCATGCAAAGGTTTTCAGTCTTGGTTGTACATTAGGATCTTTAAGTATTTCCTGAATGTTCTTTAATGACTCTTGCTCTTATAATAAGCAAACAGATCTCATCTTTGTATCATTTAGGATATCAGTGCTAGTGATATAAATAATAATTAGTAATAGAGTCTTGTTACTTAGCGTTTGGTATATTAGCAGCATGAGTTTTAGAGAAACTGCTTGGACATTGTGCTCCAATAATTCTGAAAGGTCCAGAGTATAATGTGTTATCATCAAAATTACATGAATACTATAATTTATAGCAGTAACGTGAGCATAACATTATATTGATAATTATAATTTTTTCTTTATGTCCAACATCTTCTGAGGGCAAAAGCAAACATATCAATTAAACATTAAAACAGTATTGGAGAGGTTTCTGAAGGAGCAATATAAGGTTCAGTACACAATTTAGATTGTGTCAGATGCTGTCCTTTTTATAATCTTTTTGTGTACGCAGTGTTGAATTAGCTGGTGTTATTTTTCTATTTTTATGGCTGAATTATGGAAGCTCTGCGGCATCCCATGTGTTGAGGGTTTGGTTGAATTGGACTTTAAAAGGTATAACTTACATTGCAGCACAACTGCCAAGACCTAATCAGAGTAAGATGCCTGTGAGAGTGGTCCCAGCCCCCAAGGCGTCATCTGTGGGCCAGAGAGGGGGTGTGTTCCAGCTGATGTGGGAAAAACATTGCAAAACCCCTCCTTCTCAGGTTTGCTGTTGTTTCACTTTAGTTGTGTTCAACCCACACCCGAACGCTTCCTCCAAGGCTCAGTCAGAATAAATTTATCTCCTCATCTAGACCCCAAGACTGCATTTGAGGCACTCTTAGAACAAGTCGGGAAGGCATTATGGATCGTTGCATTTTTAGTCCCATTTTCTGGCTCCTTATTACATTCTTTTTCTTCTCTTTTTATTTTGCTCCACTTTTCAATGTCTTCTTTCTTGTATTGGCAGGTCCTTGTAAGTGCCTTAAATCATTTCTGTGACAGATAGAGGTGAATGAATCAATATTGGCACCTCTCAAGATTTTTCTAATCATATTTGCTAGTGGTCATGTTTCTCTCTTGAAAAGTCCTGAACTCCTGCTTCTCTTAAAATGTGCCTATCACTCCCTTACTCTGTTTCAGAAGTGAAATTTTCCTTTCCTGCTGGGGTGGATTCTCAAACTCTTTGGACACACTTGTTCTTGGATTCTTTCTACTGTTTAGTAAACTTTTTTGCTTTATCAGTAAATCAATTAACTTCTTAAAAGAAGTCAATAAGAGGACTGAGGTGTGGCTCAGTTAGTTAAGCTCCAGACTCTGGTCTTCAGCTCAGGTCATGATCTCACAGTTTGTGAGCTGAAGCCCTGCGTCAGGCTCTGCACTGACAGTGTGGAGCCTGCTTGGGATTCTCTCTCTCCCTCTCTCTCTGTCTTTTCCCCACTGGTGCTCTCTGTATCTAAATAAATAAATAGATTTTAAACAAAAGGAAAAAAGTCAACAAGTCAGAGAAATGGAGAAATCTGTGATCTTAACTTTCCTAATTCATTTTTGCAGATTGTGCTAAGAGGCTAATAAGACCCTCCTACTATGCTTACTTATTTTTGGCTTTAATGGAGGCATGATTCTTAAAAATTCAATACTTCATGACATTTTTTCTGAGTGCTTAGGTGACATTTTAAGAAATTTATTTATTGATTTTGAGAGAAAGCAGAAGAGGGCCCAGAGAGAGAATCTCAAGCAGCCTCTGAGCTGTCAGCACAGAGCCTGACATAGGGCTTGATCCCACGAACCATGAGACCATGACCTGAGCCTAGATCAAGAATCAGACACTTAACCAACAGAGCCACCCAGTGCCCCTTAGGTGACTTTGATTTGAACACAGAATTCAGGTTTTGTTAAAAAAAAAAAATCAGGTTTCGTGAGTATTTGAAATGTGTACAAGTTTAGAGCACCTTTAAAGGAAAAGAATACATAATTCTAGGGGTACCTGGGCGGCCCAGTTGGTTGAGCCTCTGACTCTTGATTTTGGCTCAGGTCATGATCTCATGGTTGTGAGATCAAGACCCGCTGAGTGTGGAGCCCGCTTAAGATATTTTCTCTCTCTCCCTCTCTCTCTCTCTCTCTCTCTCTCTCCCTCTCTCTCATTTATTCTTTCTCTCTCTCTCTCTCTGCTCCTCTACCCTGCTTATTCTCTCTCTCTAAAATAAATAAATAAATGAATGAATAAAATAAAATAAAGGAAGAGTATCTACTAAAACATTAGATAGTAAGTTATAGGGGCTCCTGGGTGGCTCAATTGGTTAAGTATCCAACTCTTGATTTTGGCTCAGGTCATAATCCAAAGGTTCGTGAGCTTGAGACCTACATTGGGTTCCACGCTGGCAGTGTGGAACCTGCATGGGATTCTCTCCCTCTTTCTATGCCTCCCCTGCTTGCCCTCTTTCTCTCTCTCAAAATAAATGAACATTAAGAAAAGAGAGAGAGATACTATGGTATATGTTTATTTAGAATCAAAAAGAATAACAACAAATTATATATGTTTAAAAAGTTGACAATTGACACAAATATCACAAAATCCATCAAAACAATATATTATTAACTGCTTCATACAGCCTTTGAATACCTTTGCGTATTTTTGGATGCTTATTCTTCATTACCTCTTCAATTATGAACAATTTTATAATTTCATTTTCTACAGAGTAAATTAAAAGATAATTTTCCTCTGGCATTGTTGATCAAACATTTAAAAAATTACTGATAGTTTATAAAAGTTTCTTTCTGCCCTGTAACTTACTGGTAATGTGTAAGTTATTAGGATCATTAACATATTTAGGAAAACCTTTATCAGGCTTCTTTCATACCTACAATGTAATGTTTTAGGGCATTTCAAGTTTTATTATTCAGCAATAAATTATAAATAGCCATGGAATTGATAACTCTCCTTAACCAACTTGTCATCAATGTCCTCATAGAAGTTACTTCATCACTCCCAGAATTTTATATTAAAGCAGCCAGGTATTAAATATTTTTCTGTTGTCTTCATATGATTCACTCTTCTTCATTAGCTTGGTTGTTAAGCAATGCAAGAGCTTATTTATTCTATTTGAAATTTATCATCTTATCTTAATGAAGTAATCTGGATATGATTTGAAAATGTTTTTGATATGATTTTCTTGTTTATATCAGAATGATTTATGTTGATTTTATATAGGAGTTGTATGACAAAGGATGTTATTGTATGAGGTCTATAATTCTATACTCTGAATTATCAAATATTTCTGACAGGCCAGAACTTCTACTTTCACTTGGCATTCCTGAAACAGGAACGTCCTTGCACTTTTAGATGTCTGGTGTTTCATGAACCTTGACAATCTGATTCACCCCAAAACAGTCACTGCTGAAGCACATGTTTCACCATTGTCAAGTCTGATTATAAAGGTTAAGGCAGTATCCAATTAAATGCAAGGATATACAACTAGGCCAACGTAACATAACTGTGTGTCCAGAAACAGATATGTCCAAATATGACAGAGATAATATTGGTTAACAATGGGTGAAGAAGGCACTTTTCAATAAATCTGCTGAAGCAATTGTGTAACCATATTGGGGAAAAATATTGAAGTACTACTCACACTTTAACATACAGAAAGATCAATTTCAGTTGGGTTACATAATAAACATGAAAGGAAAAACTATAAATATGTTAGAAAAACATGTAGGAGAATGTCTTTTTATGGTCCCAGTATTGTGAGGTCTTCTTTCTTTTTTTTTTTTTTTTTATGTCTTACTTATTTTTGAGAGTGAGAGAGACAGCGTGAGCAGGGGAGGGTCAGAGAGAGAGAGGGAGACACAGAATCTGAAGCAGGATCCAGGCTCTGAGCTACCTGTCAGCACAGAGCCTGACGTGGGGCTCGAACCCATGAACCGTGAGATCATGACCTGAGCCAAAGCTGGACGCTCAACCAACAGAGCCACCCAGGCTCCCTATGTGAGGTCTTATTTCTTAATTTAATAAATTATAGTCATAAAAGAAACTATTGTTGAAATGGATTGCTTTAAAATTAAGAATTTATAATCATCAAAAATACCATAAGGAAAGTAAAAATCATCTCACAAAGCATAAGAAAATATTTCCAATACACATAACTAATGAAAGATTAGTATCCAGAATGTATGAGGACCCCACCCCTCAACAAATGAATAAGAAGACATCTTAACAGAAACACAAGCAAAAACATAAATGATGTTTTGCAGAGGGAAATGATTAATATGCTTAAAATGAAATTTTAAAAGTATAATCTCGTTAGTAATCAAACAAATATAAATTAAACTACAATATGATTTTGCATCTACTAGATAGGAAAACATGAAAAAGTCTACAAAAAGCAATGCTTGGAAGAGACATGGAAGAGCAAACACCCACATCTGCTGGAGGTAGGAGTTTTCAGTTGGCTCTGGCCAAGGGTTTGGCATTTCTTAGCAACACTGCACATGCACATAACCTGTATCCTGGAATTGTGTTTCTAAATGTGTACCCTAGAGGAATTCTTGCACTTATGCTCAAGAAAAACCTTCAAGAATGCTCACAGAAGGATTATTCATAAGCAAAATCCCCTCCAAACTATCCAAATATTCAGCAACAATAAAATTTATGGATTTTAATATATTTTATGATGAATTAATTAATATACAGCAATAAAAATTAAAGCTCCAAGGATTATGAATCTCAAAACCCTTTTTTTTTTTTAGCAACAGAAGCAAATCATAGAATGCATACCTCATGATTCTGTCCATTATCCTAGAGGATAAACTATAAGGCAGAGATTAACAACGTTTTAGAATTGAGGTTGCCTTTTGTTTTCATTTTTTTATTTCTTTTATGTTTATTTATTTTGGGAGAGAGAGAAGGCACGAGTGGGGGAGGGGCAGAAAGGGAGAAGAGAGAGAATTCCAAGCAAGCTCTACCCTGTTAGCAGAGAGCCTGATGTGGGTTGGAACTTAGGAACCGTGAGATCATGACCTGAGCTGAAGGCGATACTCAAACCACTGAGCCACCCAGTCACCCCTTAAGGTTGCCTGTTGGAGATGGATGAAGGAGAAAATACCACTGGGGAGGAGCATCAAAAGACCTGGTTGGTTTTTAAAAATTTTTTTTTTAAATTTTTGAGAGAGAGCGAGCATGAGCAAGGGAGGGTCAGAGAAAGAGGGAAACAGAATCCAAAGACAGGCTCCAGGCTCTGAGCTAGCTGTCAGCATAGAGCCCAATGCGAGGCTCGAACCCATGAACCAAACTGCAAGATCATGACCTCAGCCAAAGCCAGACACTCAACCGAGACTGAGCCACTCAGCCACCACCAGAAGACCTGTTTTATTTCTTGAGCTGGTTAGTGAGCAAATCTTTTATTCATTTCATTATTTAAAAAACTCCATACTTATAGGTTTTATATACTCTATGAGTTGTATAAATTATGTCACCATAAAAAATTTAAAAGCAAAAAACCTGTACCTCATCTCCCTCAAGATTCTGAATGAATTTCAGCCCTTGAGGGATGTTGCCCATTTTGTAAATCCCTATGTATCCTTGCCAATAGAGATTTTGGTTAAACTTTACTTAACTTGGTTTAAGAAAACAATGGGTATTTTCGTTCTTCAAATGTTATATGATATGATATACCATACTGAATATGCTTTATCTAATTATGTATACCTAGGCTTTATTTTTTCTCCTCCCACCAACTACCTCCCCCCACATCCACCCTCAACCCTTAAGAATTTCCAAACAGTAGCCACATTTGTAGTCAAGGATTAATAGCAGACAGAAATTTTTGCAAATTTTGACTTTCTGATCTAACAATCCCATCTGTATCTCCTCCCCCTTTAAACATTCTGTTTGGCAGCACTATTGAAATCTAGTTCTCCTCTTTCATTTGATAATTAACTTGGAATGTATTTTCTCTAAATCCACAGTGAGCTTGGGATATAAGTAATTTGCTTCAGAGGGTGGTGTTTCTCACATTCCAGATGTTAATATAGGTCTTAACCCTTGATGAGCTTTAAGAGTAACAACAACACACTAATACTTAACGACATCTACCAAATGTGTTGCAGAACATAGTTGGTAAGGACTAATTATAGATAGAGTAACCATATGATGGATTATCCAAACACTTTTAGGAGTGAAAGGAGGCACTATTAGGATTGTTCTGGGATGACAGGCATAAATAAGAATAGTTCTAGGCAAATTAGGATGTAGGATCATCCTAATTATAGAGGTATCTAGCTCAATGAGTGCCCAGATGAGAACACATCTGGTTTAGTACAGGTCCCATTTCAACAATTAAAACATTCTAAACAGAAACTTTCCTGGCTTAAGAAATTTGTACCCTGCCATCACTGTAGTTCTTTTTTTGGTTATCAAAAATGCTTTCGTTTTTATTGCTGATTAAGTAGTATTCCATTGTATAGCCAGAACACAATTTATTTATCCAATTCCCCAAAGGCAAGGGCATCACTGTAGTTCTTAACCAGCACCCTTGGCAGATGTCTTTGCTAGGTTTCATTGACGGCAATAATGAAATGCTTATTTATCAAGAGGGGGTTTTCTCAGCATCCATACAAAGTAACAAGTGCCCAACAAATCTATTAGGGAAAGATGGTTTTGTATTTTTTATCATTTTTCAATGGCTGATTATTACCTGAAGCAGCACAAATATAGTAACTTGGGTCCTAGTCTGAATGGGCTTAAAATTTATATAAATGGTTTAGATATAAGACAAGAGTAAAAATTCTTTCTGGAGATGATATGGAAGGTATTTTTACAGGTTTATAAATAATAATAAAATAATTAGAATGAGCCTTTATGGAGTTTGTACTGCGTACCAAATACGGAGTTCTATTCATATAGCACATAATCTTCTTAACAGCCATATTTTAAAAAGTTATTATTTCTCTCATTCAGGTGAGGAAATTATTGAGGAATTTGCCCAAAGTTACATAAATGGTGGAATTAAGGATATAATTTCAGGTCTGTCTGGTCAGAAGCCTATCTACTATCTATTAGGCCTACTGATTTTCTGGGTTTTTTCCTTTATGATTTATGTTGCCAGTGTATCACTACTGATTCAGAAGTCAGGCTCCCTTTGAACATTTCATAAGGTGGCTCTTCCATTTCTACCATATGACTATTATTAGAATGATAAAGTTGATTTTAGGAAACATTTTCCTATGATTTAGAATGATTTTTACATCTCTACCTATGGCACCTAAAAATAAAATGAGGAGACAAACGAACAATTTTTAAACATCAAATGGAACTTTGAGGGAAAATTACAATATATGAGAGGAAAAAGCACTGGGTAGGCTTAACAGAATATTAGATACAATAAAATAAAAAATTAATAAATTTAAAGACATAGCAATAGATACCACCCTAACCTAAGTTCAGAAAGGAAAGAATTTGAACTTAAACCTTCTATGACTTGTATGCAATATCAAGTGTGGCTCAGTTGTTTGAACATCCGACTCTTGATTTCAGCTCAGGTCCTGATCCCAGGGTCATGGGATCGAGCCCTGTGTCAGGCTCCACACAGAGCATGGAGCCTGCTTAAGATTTTCTCTTTCTCTCTCCCTCTGCCTCTCTCCTTTGCTGTCTGTCTCTCTCTTTCGATCAAATAAATAAGTAAATTAATTAACTAAATAAATTAAAAATACATATAACTTGAGTTTCTGAGAGTTAGTCGTTGGAGGGTGAGGAGAGAAAAAAAAGTATTTGCAGACACAATACATGAAATTTTCCCAAATTTGATACAAACTGTAAACCTAGAATCCAAGAAGCTCAATAAATGCCAAGAAAAATATAAAGAAGATCATAATAAGGCATGTCATAATCAGTTTGATAAAAACCTGTGATGAAGAGGGAATTTTAAAGCAGCAAGAGAACTGCTGACTTCTCTGTGGAAACAATGCAATCCAGAAGACAATAGAATGTCACCTCTAATATGATAATGAATAAATCTGTCAGCTGAGAAATCTGTATTCAGTGAAAATATCCCTCAAAAACAGAGTTAAGATAATATTTTAATATTTTCCTACCAACAAAGAGTTCATAGTTCATTGTCAGCAGATCTGTGTGACAATAAATATTTTAAAAGTTCTTCATCTTGAGGGAAATAATTCCAGAGAGAAACTCAAATCTATACAAAGGAATGAAGAGTGCCAGAAGTAATGAACATTCAGCTAAATATATAAAATTTTCCCTCAATTTTTTTCATTTAAAAGAAAATTGGATGTTTGTAGCAAAAATACCACATTTTGGTATCTATCCAGATGGACACTCAGATCTACACAAAGAAATGAAGAGTGATAGAAGTAGTAAACACATAGGTAAATATATAAAATGTATTCCTCATTTTATTATTTAAAATACAATTGGAAAGGGGTGCCTGGGTGGCTCAGTTGGTTAAATATCTAACTCTTGATTTTAGCTCACTTCATGATCTCAGGATTTGTGTGATTGTGATTGTTTCTCTCCCTTTCTCTCTACCCCTCCTCCACTTACATGCATGCGCGCTCTCTCTCTCTCAAAAAAAAAAAAACTTTAAAAAATAAAATAAAATAAAATTGGATGTTTGTTTTTTATTTTTTTTATTAAATTTTTTAAATGTTATTTATTTATTTTTGAGAGACAGAGACAGCGCGAGCAGGGGAGGGGCAGAGAGAGAGGGAGACACAGAATACGAAGCAGGCTCCAGGCTCTGAGCTAGGTGTCAGCACAGAGCCTGACGCGGGGCTCGAACCCACAAACTGTGAGATCATGACCTGAGCCAAAGCCGGACGCTTAACCAACTGAGCCACCCAGGTGCCCCTAAAATTGGATGTTTGTAGCAAAAATCACATATTTCAGTATTTATTACATATGTAGAAATAAAGTATATCACCGTAGTACCAAGGATAGAGGGAGAATTGAAAGTATACTGTTGTAAGCTTCTCACATTACATACAAAGTAATTCCACAATATTTGAAGGTAGGCTATAATATGTTTAAGATATATGTAGTAAACCCCAGAACAAGCACTAAAACAAAAAAACAAATAGGTGTAGAAGGTAATATAGGACAGAGAATACTAAGAAATACTCAACTAATCCAAAAGAAAAACAAAAAGAATTGAAATATATGAAAAATAGAACACAAATAGCAAATAGCAAAATGGTAGATTTACAACCAACCGTACTGATAATTATATTCATTGTGACTTTTTTCAGACTGGATAAAAAAACAAGATCTAAATAAATGCTGTCTATAATATACAAAATTTTAATATAAAAGCATAGTTAGGTTAAAAGTAAAAGGAGGAAAAAGATACACTGTGCAAACATTAATCATTTATAAGCTGGAGAGATTATATAAATGTCAGGGAAAGTAGACATTGTCAAAACATTGTCAGAGATAAAGAGGGACATTTAATAACAATAAAAGGACAATATGTTAGGAAGACCTAAAAATCTTAAATATGTATGCATCCAATAACAGAACTTCAAGACACATAATCAAACACTGGCAACTAAAAAAACAAACAGATCTACAATTAAAGTTTAGAGATTTTGGTGATCTCTCAGAAATTGAGAGGACAAATGGACAAAATATTAATAAGGTTATAGAAGATATGAACAACCTTATCAACCCAATTAACATCTGTAAAACAACACATTTAACAATGACAATACACATGATTTTTAAGTGACCATAGAATATCCACATATTTTGGTCAGATGGTTGGCCATAAAACAGGTCTCAACAAATTTCGGAAACTCCATTCTTAGCATATGTAAAAAGAGTAGAAACACCTACCTCATCCAGTTGTGCAGACTAGGCTTAGTGAAAATATATAAATCTTTTGGGGTGATGCTCACCACATAAGTCAAGTTCAAATGATTCTATTTCGTTTCTTTCCCTCTTGTGTATTTTAAGATATAACCATTAAACTTTATCAGAAACAAGGTATTTAAACCTCACAGGTCAAGCTATCAATGTTTTACTTAATGTTATTTAATGTTAAAATTACATTTCTAAGACCATGTATTCAACTGAATCTCCTTTAAATAAATACAATCTCTCATATTATCAGCAAACTAAACATCAACAATTACACTTGCTACTATGCTTACCTCTGAGTTCCTCTAAAACTCCTCTGTATTTTATTGCTGTGTAAATATTTAGAAGACTTTAAAAGGCTAATTTCAGATTTGGACCTTCTCAGTTCAACAGTTTATATTTTAAGACCTTTTATACAGTTCATATTCTCATTTGTGAAACCTAGGGCAGCTCTCATATTGATACTATTTACATTTTTGGGGGGTAATGTGTCACAGGTTTATAAAATTTTCCATTTAAATTTTTGATGTGATTAGCTGCTTTTAATTACATCTGAAAATTCCTTGCCAAATAATGATTACAACACACAGAAAGGGTATGGTTGAGACATAAGCAAAGCAAAACAGATCTATTTGAAAACTGCTTCAAACAGCATAACAAAAGTAAATCCACTTAATTTGTACATATGTGGAGGATTTAATCCAAATTGAAAGAGAACAAAAGATAAGTAAAGTGAGAAACATAGATAAGAGAACTTTAATGTGCCTAAGTTCAAATGCTGTTTTGTTTTTTAAAGTCAGAGTATAATTGATTCTTCTGGGGAAATTTTTGGAGGAAAAAATAAAACTCATATATAATTATGGTTCACAGCAAATTGCATTTACTGCCTGTTGAGCAAACTGAATTGGATTACTAAACCACAGTGTTTCCCACCTCTGTGTCAGGGAGAGATCCAACTCTCTCCTTGCTAAGAGGCAAATACTTAAGCACATTTTGGGTCTTCTGTGTGTTAGATTTTTCAGGCAGCCGCTCTCCTCTTTTTCAGTGGATTCCCATAGCTTTCACTGTTACATTCAAATTTACAGCCTTGGTGGATCCAGGTTCCTTCTCAACATTCTCTGGCTTTTCTCCCAGCATCCTCTACCCACCACACACACCCGTTCCTCTGGCCACACAGCATTTCCTGGGCATATGGTTCTGTGCCTTGTGGGCTCACTCACTTATTCATCCTTTCAGCCATCCCATCATTCACCCCACGAAATATCCATGGGCACTGTGCTTAGTGGTGGGGATACAATAGGAAGACTGAAAGAAACCCTGTCCCTGCTCTCGGGGGGTTATAGCCAAGTGGAGGAAATAGACTCTAATTGAAGAATCCCACAGGAACTGTAAAATGACTGCTCTCATGGGTGATGCAGCCCCTGTAAAATACAGGGACTCCATGTGGTTGGAAAGTCAGGAATGCTTCCCTGAGGAAGTGAGTGTGGCCCTGACACAGAAGACAGAGCAGCAGTTGCCTGGGAGAATGCAGAGGTCTCTGGGTTAGAAGGAAGGAGAGAAGGCAGATGTGGCAGGTCCACGGAGGGACGAGAGCACAGTGAGGCTGGCCTCCTCAAAGGGAGACAGACAGACCAGGTCCCCTGAAGCACTGTGATATTTATCTCATTAGTAATCCATTCCAGTGGCGCTGCCTTTTCTCCAGACATTCCTGTCGCATCAGCTTCATGTTTGGGGGCTCAGCTCTGATGTCCTCTTCTCTGGGAAGCCTTTGGCACCCCACCCTCTCCGGAGGGTGAAGTGTCTTCCTTCCAGAACTGTGGACTGTTGATCTTTGTATCCTCAGCAACTTTTGCAGGCTCCGCCATGGAGGAATGGGTACTTTGGAAAGCTGGGTTAAGCATGATTGGAGGCTTTGTTTGCTGAGCATGTAGAGAGGCAACTTGGTCTTATGAATCTAATTTTTAGGGGGCTCTCCTGGCGGGTGGCCCTAACTCTTCCAGTACGAGTTCAGGGCCTCTTTCCCCCAAAAAGATCCTTCCCTTTTAATTCAAACCAAATCCCAGCTTGATGTAATTTCAGATGGTAAGGAAACACTGGATATGATGTGGAAGCATGTGGTTTGTGCAGAAGAACTCAACCATGACTTACTCCACACTACGGGTGCCATCCTGATTCTCATCAGCTCTCTCAGCTTGGTGTTCTGATGATGGAGCTTATTAAAGGGATCCTGGAGAGAGAGGCTGTTCTCTCTTGGGAATGTTCCAGTGAGCAAGTGGGGAACCAGGATGGAGAATCACAGCCACTAATTGGGGCATAGATGGAACAAATTCCCTCTTATTGTAGAAAGGTATTGTATTTCACGTTGCGGGAAAGGAGAGATTTGCCTACAAATTAGGCTGGAAACTGTAGAGAAGAAATTGTTTGCTGGCCAAACTGGTCTGCCAGGACTGTAATGAAATATGACGTAAGGAGAAGGCGGTAGGTGCTCAAATAAGAAAGTGGGTTTTCTTTAGCATTTCCTTACTGTCCTTTTGAAGGGTTGAGTCCCTTTTGTTGCTGTGTTTCTTGGCACTTAACCTCATATTCTTCTTCTGGGTGATTATTAACTCCTTTGCTCAGCAGTTGCTCCCAAGAAGAAGCAGCAAAATCTCAGAAATGTTCACTACCCATGCTTCTGCTGATGCCATGGAGAAGAAAGTGAAAGCTGCTTTTCATTTATTGCAGAATCATAACGTGAATGGAAAGGTTTTTTGAACACTATTTTCTGTTTGAAAACAAGGTTAGACATACAGCTCAGAGCCTCTGGTGCCACACCTGCCCGGTGATCCTCCCTTCTCCCCACTCTGTATCCTCTCCATCCTGCCTGGCAACCCCTCTCTCCAGAATCATCGCTCCCCACCCTTGGATGCCTCTGTGGCTTATTCATTTGTTCTGGCTTGACTTGCCTCTTTGCCTTGCCCTCCCTTTGGATTTGCCTGTGCCTAGATTTTCCTGTCTCAGAATAACCCATTTGAGCTTAGGTGTCAGGCTTCAGAACTACCACTGCCCATCATCCCTGGACTCCTGGCACAACAGTACTTCCTCTCACATCAGTCCCATTCAGTCCATGACAGTAAATGAAAATAATTACTTACGGTCCTTTGTGTGTTGGCTTTAGCATATACAACTTTTTGAAAAGCCACACTTCTACACTCAAAGTAGTCTCTATTAAAGACTACTGTAATAAAGTAGTCACACACACACACAGTGGAAATACAGACAGATGTTCATAAAAGTATTGAACTGATTTGTGGTTTCTTTGGGGGCAAGTTTGAATGAGGAGGATGCCTAGAGGCTGTTAAGACGTTGTTTTCCTTATAGCATTAAGGAAGAATGTCTTTGGTTTGTGACAAGGGACCACTGAGACCTTTCAAGTGGGTGAGTGGTGGGCATTCTGACCCCTTCTAAAGCACTTACATGACCCAGTCAGGTGATTCAAAGTTGGATTAATCTAACCAAACAAGGCCAGTGAATTAAGACATTTTGCATGGGGGATGTCCCTTGCCTGAATACCTAATGCCTGAAAGAGCCACTTGCATGGTGCTCACTGAAGCATTCATTGTCTTCACAGGGATTTTTTTTTCCCCTCCTCACGTGTTACTTCTGATTCCATTGAACTAGTTTTATTTTTCTTAAGGCAAAGTACAAATATACTCACTGATTTCACTAGGAAATGATTTTATATAGGTTTTATTTTAAGGCTTAAGAAAGACTTGGAAAAAGCTTCAAAAAATTGCTTTTCTTTCTAGAAAACTCCCATGTCTATTTTAGGGGGTTTCATTTGGAACTATTTCTCAGGAAAATTGTTTTAATCAGCTGACAGATTTTGAAAGCGGGGAACTCATGAGTAATATGAACAATTGTTTTGCATTGAAGTTCGTAAAGTTAACTTTTTTTTTTCCAGGCTTGAAAAATATTGGGATAGGGATTAAGAGAGGAGCCCTTTATCAGGTAAATATCAAAATATATTTATTGTGTTACTTTTATGGGTTCTACCAGTATCTCTCAAGATCTTTGGAATACTTTCCTCATGTAATAATAAAGGAATACTTGTAGTATTCCACTGGATATACTTTACAAGTTTAATTGCAGTGTTGTTAGGAAAAATTACTTCTTTCCCTCTAGTAAAAACTGTGTTTGTATAACTATCTTGGGAAATGTGGTTTTGAGGTCAATAAAAGAGAGGCTTCTTGCCTGTAGACTGCCTTCTCTCCGTGTAAACTGGAGTTTGTCACCTGGGCATGAGAGTCATTTTCCTACCCACCCTCCCCTACCCTCTGCCAGCCCCATCTCTAAGTCCTTTCTGAACTTGTGAAAACAGCTGCTCCCCCCACCCACCCGCCCTAGTAGTGTCACTGCTCCTTTCTTCAAGATTCAGAGTCTAGTTTACAGGAGTTGTGAGAATCACAGGCAGTACATAGCCTCCCCCCTGATTTCCCCACCCAGCCTCAGAAGCTGCACAGACACCTTCCTCACCAGGCCCCTGCCCTGTGTAGGCCCACGACTCTGGGCTCTCTGAAGCCACCTGCCTTGCCCAGAAGTACCTGTGCTTCTGTTGAGAGGTGGGTCTATTTTGGCTCAAGTGCTCTGCTGAAAAGGAGATTGAGCCCAACAGAGCACACAAGCTTTTGTATGTGATGTATGGGAGAGGTGGTGGTGGTAGAGTAGCTGAAGGCCTTGCTTGGACTCTGCAATGGGGCAGTTTGGGGTCTGGTCAACCTCCCGAAACCTCATTTTCCTTACCTGCAAAGCAGAGATAATAATACTCACATGACTGTTATGAGGATTAATAAATGTAAAATACCTTATACACTTCCTGGTATATTAGGAATCACAGAAGAGAGTTTCCAGACTTTTCCATTGACACCTGTCAGATGCTTCAACTGTCAGCAATATCTTAGATTCATGTTGTTACCTGAGGTATGTGTTTCTGTCCAGTGTAGGGTATGTTGAGTAAAACAGATCTAGTGCATGTTTGTAGGAAACAGCTCAGAAACAAAACAAAACAAACAAAACAAAACCTACAAGGCACCATTTGAGAAACTCTGAGTTGGTTATAATGTATAAGTACATGGTATTTGTTTTTGAAGGATTGGCTGTAAATAAAAGCTGAGGTGAGTCCTGGTCAGAATTCAAAACCTGTCAGGTGAAGGTAGGATGATCTGGCTGCACAGTTTGGTTAAATGATAACATCAAGAAGAGGTTCTGCAACCACAGGTTTAGTCCCATATGCTGGGTTACAGAGGACACGGTAGACTCCTCACACACTCACTGTCATGTCATTAATGGGGAACAAGTGTGTGCAACTGACTGCTCTTCTCCACTGATGGACTTAGGGGTGAGAGCCAACTCGGAAAAATTGCGGAGTGGGTGACATTTTCCTTTTGTGTCCTTGGCTTCATCATTGCTACCTCACTACTTTTAGTGACTCTTCTAAGGCATCAGTACTCAGTGTGCTTCCCTTTCCCTCCAGTAAATGCAGTGCTCAGAATAAGATGGTGTAACATGTGTGAAGATTTCATACTGGTTTGTGGGAGCTGTGGCTTTTAGATGCCCTGCATGCCTTTACTCCCACTCCATCCCAATCTGGTCACAGATCCTGCATCTGGACCCCAGGGGTGAGCACAGGACCTAAATCTGGACTCTCAGAGTCCCCTTGGTGAGTGTCTCCAGCGGACAGTTGATGTAATCAGCCTAAGGTCAAGCTGGGCCAATCAGAGACTCTCTTCCCTGGGATGGTTGCAACTGGGATGGGCTGATGGAGGTCTTTCTGTTTGGGGTTGGTGAAGTTAGGAACACTGGAAGTTCATCCTACTGTGTAGAGAAAGCCTGTATGCCCAAGACAACCCAGGGCTGAGCCAAACCAAAGTGAAGGCTGGAAAAGGCCTGCCAGGATCAGGCCCTGGTCGAGTCCCCCAAGGCCCCAGGACCAGCCTGGTTCACGCAGCTGTTGCCCTTCCTGCCTAAGAGATACCCCAGTGTTTTTATAGTAACCCCTCCCATCCCTGTTTTGCTTTAATCAGTTTGCATTGTGTTTCTGTCACTCCTTTCTGGAAAAATCCTGTGTGCTTTGAATGACTCCCAGGTCTTCCTCCCTGAAGTGAGTTTCTTAAAGTCACTATTAAGTATCCAATTATAGGAGAGTATGTAAGGTGTTTTTCTTTAAACTATCCATGTAACACTGAGGAAGTATGAGTAGGAAATTAAATTCATTGTAATATTATTGGTCTGTATATACTTTTTCTTGGTCTAAAATGCTCAAAGAATAGGTACTAGTTAGCTGTGATAAAGATACTTTGTTTCTGAAAGAACAAAGACAATGTAATTTAATTTTAGATCATTCCAGACTGAGTTTGAATCAACATGCAGATGAATGGAAATCTGCCAGAAATTAAATGCTGATTATTGGGTCCAACTTTAGGTTATGACACAAGTTAGGGTCACTGAGGGTATCTAAAAGGCCTGCAAGATTATAAAAACAACAACAACAACAACTTGACATGTTATTTTTACCTCTGAGCTACATGAGTTGTGGGAGGGAAATTTCTAGAAAGGAGGGGCTCTGGGAAGAAAGTCAGCTGAGAACCAGCCTAGGGTGGCAGTGATACCAGAGGCCTGGTGAGGGGCACTGCCCAAGTGGAGTGTGGATCAGAGACAGGAGTTTGCATGTGCTCCATTGATTTGGAGCAGGGTAGAAGGAGTTTCATCTTCTATGACAGTTCTTGACAGATAAAGAGTACTACTCAGAGAATTTATTCAGAAAGAGTCCAAGGGTGAATGTAGACTCACTGGGTCAGCCATGGTTATTTATTAGTGATGTCTGTCTTAGGCAGAGAAGTGGATTCTGGTCATGCTTCATGAATCAAGTATTACCCCTTCCAAATTCAGATTCTCAGCATCAGAGGGAGAAAAAAAAGTCCACCTCATACTTGATGAGCCCCCACTGTTTGTATGGAATTGAGCAGCAAGAAATTCATATCAGCCTCTGTGCAGAACTCAAGAGGGTAGTCAGCAGAGCTATGGGAAATCAGTGTATCGCTGGACATTGGCAAATATTGAGTTTAGATAATGCCCCCTATAGAACATTTTAAAGACGCTAATGGAGGCTGGTGAGAAAAAAACTAAAATGAGGTAAAGGGAACAATATCTTAAAGACTAAAAATATTATCTAACTCAGATTCTAGAAGAAATTTTTAGAGAGATGATACAGGGTTACAGAAATAGGTTTAAAAACAAACAAGACAAAAACAAAACATGGTCTCTGAAATAAAACAACACTCAAAGGAGAGATCAGGCTGAGATAAAGAGACAATGGAATAAGATGAGATTTACTTCTTTCAGTTTTCTACAGATTTATTTTGGGTTTTTTTCTTCCTTCTTTTAGCCGAGTGGTCAGTTCTTTAGTTTTCAGTATGTCTTATTTTCTGGTACAGGTAGTTAAAGATAATAAAATGTTCTCTGAGTACCAATTTGGCTGCATCCCATAACTTTTGATTGCCACATTGAAAATAGTCTGAGGTTTGATATCCTCTTGTATCTAAAGTTATTTAAAAGGCACTAAAATCTAAGTGAAGAGAGGTTTTTTTAGTTATATTTTCACTACTACTTTCTCATTTTATTATATTGCAATTAGAGAGTAAATGCTATGATTTTTACTTTTTAGAATTTATGGGGTTTTTCCACCTTAAGGACCATTACATCATAATTTTTGGTAAATACTCTGTAGATTCTTACTCATGATTGCCCTCCATGATCTGTTGATTAGCCTAAAGTTTTTCACTGTAACATTGGATTTGTTAATATCCCCTTATTCTAACCATTTTTTCTGTATATATTACTATTTAGATGCATAAAGATTCCTTAAAAGGTTTCTACCTTTTGTAAATGCATTCTTCTTTGTCATAGTTAACGTTTTAATTTTTTCATTGAAGTGTAGTTAACATACCGTGTGATATTAGTTTCAGGTGTACAATACAGTGATTCACCAATTTTATACTTTACTCAGTGCTCATCATGATAAGTGTACTCGTAGCCCGCTTTCTCTATTTCAAATCCCCCTCCCATCTCCCCTCTGGCAACCACCAGTTTATTCTCTGTATTTAAGAGTTTGTTTTTTTTTGTCTGTCTGTTTTCATTGTTTCTTCATTTGTTTTTTAAATTTCAGATAGAACTGAAATCATATGGTATTTGTCTCTCTCTGTCTGACATATTCTACTTGGCATTATACCTCTAGGTCTATCCATGCAAATGGCGTGATCTCATTCTTTTTTATGGCTGAGTAATATTCTTGTGTGTATGTGTGTGTATGTGTATCTTCTTTATCTATTCATCTGTTGATGGACACTTGGGTGGCTTCCATATCTTGGCTGTTGTAAATGCTGCAGTAAGCAGAGGACTGCATATGTCTTTTTGAATTAGTATTTTCATTTTATATGGGTAAATACCCTGTAGTGGAATTACTGGATCATATGATAATTCTATTTTTAATTTTTGGAGGAACTTTCATAATATTATCTAATATTTCCCAATAATTTTTTCATTTTGAGTTGTATTTTTAAAGACTAATATTTTACATCTAGTTCTTTTTTGAAAGCATTTATCTGATATTTTTTGTCCATCTCATTACTTTTAATCCTTCTAAGTAATTTTGTTTTCAATGTATCTTTTTTAAACATCAACATAGATTTTTAAAAATTAGTTTTGCCCAAGCTGTGTCTCTTTCAATAAATGATTATTCAGTTTTTCTATTATGGAACATTTCAAGCATATGCAAAAGAGGAAAACAATGACCGTCACTTTCAAAACAATCAGTTCTAACTAATTTGGATGATTTAGAAGCAAGATGTTTGTTAAAGTTTGGAAGTCTGACAGCAAGAATTCTTTTTTAAGTGTTTGGTTTTTTTTTTTTTTTTTTTTTTTTTTTTGTGAAAGAGAGCTTGTTAGTGGGGAAGGGGAAGGGAAAAAGGGGCACAGAGGATGTGAAGCCCTGACAGCAGCGAACCCGATGCAGGGCTCAAACTTAAAAACCATGAGATTATGAGTCAAAGTTGTACACTCAACTGACTGAGCCACCCAGGCACCCCTGACAGCAGGGGGTTTTATTGCAGATGGGAATGACCCAGGAGAAGGAAAAAGGATTTTCAGGTTTACCGATGAGTTTTTCTAATTTACTTATTTATTGCTTTTCCTCATAGCCCATCTTTTCCTCTTTTCTTGGATTTGTGTTTTGAATTTCTTTTTTTTTATTTTCTAGAAGATATCTTTTAATGATTCTTATAGAAAGTGTTCTTGATTGATAAATTTTCAGTAAATAATATTTTTCCTGTCAATAGAATTCCAGTTCAAAATAATTTTTTCCTCTGAACTTTGGAATTACTGCTTTTTGTCTTCTTGCATCTGGGGTTACTTCTTCTCTCATTGCAGGTAAATGATTTTTTTTCCTTCTTGTTTTGGGACATCCAATATATTTCTAAATGAAGTTGTTTGCAGTGCATTAAAGCCACAGAAAGGTGTTCTTTAGAGCTCAGGAATTTTAGTACCCATGTATCTGATTTTAAATATTTACTTCAAGAAGTGCTTCAGCCAACTGAGACATGAATTAGTTGATAATTCAGGGGATTCATGATGTACTGATTTCTCCCCTCACTGAGTTTTGACCCCCTCCCTCAAATTAGGCCTTTATATGGATTATTTGTTGTCAGATAGACTCTGCTCTTTCAGGGAGAACTTGGTCCCATGGTGTCTCCAGCAAACGTTTCCCTTCTACCTTTGTTCTTTTCCCACTTGTGAGGAATGTGTTTATCGAGCTCTGTCCTTCACCCTTGAAATTCAGAAGCAACTTCTTTCCTCCCTTAATGATTGCTTAAAGCAATAATGGTGCTATTCTGTTCTAGCAGTAGCTAACACCGGCTAAATATTTTGCCAAAAGAGAGATGGAGAGAGACAAAAATCCCCTGCCATTAGCTCTTTCTAGCAAAGTTTCCCTTTTCCCGCTCATTGCTTTAGAAGGGCTTCATTATTTTCCTTCTGCTTCCTTCTAGTTTGAAGTAACTTAATGCCCCCTCTGTCCCATTTTTCTTGAAGAATGTGTAGTATTTTCAGTTGACCAAAGCTAAAAACTATTGGAGAACAATGGAAGGACTAAAGTTATATTTTCAGTTTCTGGTACTGAGAATGTGAATAGTTAAAAAAAAAAAACACAATCTGAATTTGTTTTTAATGAGATAGATACAGTTTCGACTTTGTCCCTAGCAGAATACCAGGAGACAGAACTGTGAGCCACAAAATAAGGCCTCAAGCCGAGAATAACAATGATTTTGTTATGTTGTCCACTCCATCCTCAGTGCTGCCCATTCCAGGATCTATTCTGCTATTTTCATAACACTGGAAATATTTCACATCTGCAAGTAATTAGTTGCAAAATAATCTATCTTGGGACTGTGGGCTAGAGAAGGGTTGAGAAATAGGAGTTCCAACTGTGGTATAACAATGTGTAAATCATGTATTCCTTCTGCTTATGTCTACATATACAGCTGTAAATATGTTACATAGATATAGTCTGGTCCTGCAAAATTATGATCATGGTCCTTTAAGAAGCTCCTCATTGACAAGAACAACACCAACCACCATACCTCCCATGTGTATATTATCTCTCAATTTCACAAAGCTCCCTCTCAACATTATCTTCATTATTTTTCATAATAACCCTTGAGAAATAGGAGAGGGTAAGATTTCCATCTCATACATGAGGAACTAGTGGCTGTTAAACTAGTAGTCAATAGCTGACATGACTTTGCAAACATGTTATTAACAATTGTAGAAACACACATAAAGAGAAGTACAAAAAAAATCATACCATCGTGGCTTGGTGAATTATCACAAAGAAAATGCACATGTAACCAGTTCCCAGATCAAGAAGCACTATCCATACCCACTTCATCCCCCCTTCCAGTAACTCATTCACAAAGGTAACTACCATTATGACTCCTAGGTAGGTGACAGGCTTATTTGAATTGATTTTGTATGAAATGTGAATAGGCCTTGCAAACCATGGATACATTATATAGGTGTACTTGATATTGTTAGAAATATGTTTTTACACCATGAAATGCTATGCATATGAAATAATAAAGGAATGAAGAGGATACAACCTGAAGAAGGTTCATCTGAGTTGGAACTTCATAGCTTCAATGTATGAGGGATGAGTCTTCAGAAAAGTACGAGAAGCTTTCTCCATTTCTATCAAGAACTTAGAGAAACTCAGTTTACATAGAAAGAGAAAAATACCTTTCATTCACCCTTAGAACTTTGAGGACAAGGAGGAATCCATTTCCTTCTATGTATATTTAAAGTGTTTACTACATGGCAATGAGGAAGAATGAAATCTGGCCATTTGTAGCAAAGTGGATGGACCTCGAGGGTGCCATGCTGAGTGAAATAAGTCAGGCAGAGAAGGATAGATACTATATGTTTGCACTCATAGGTCTAATAGGAGAAACCTGACAGAGGACCATAGGGAGGGGAAGAGGGAAAGAGAGTTGGGGAGAGAGAGGGACTATTGAATACTGAAAATGAACTGAGGGCTAAAGGGGGAAGGAGAGAGAAGAAGGGGGTGATGGTCATGGAGGGGGGCACTTGTGGGGAGAAGCACTGGGTGTTATATGGAAACCATTTGACAATAAACTATTATTAAAAAGGTAAATAAAAGTGTGGTATGAAAGTTAAATGACAAAAATAAAATAAAATAAAATGTTTAGGATCTAAGTGCTAACTCCAAGTGACTTTGGTTCGATCTTAACCAGACAAGGAATGGACAAAGTAAATTTTCAGGATTTTCTTTCCTTCCTGATATTTGGCTGAGCATTTCTATCAATATCCATGGGAGGATCAGCACTATATTCTTTTAAAGGAAATGATGTTTTACTGGAAAAGGGAGGCAGTGTCTAATTTGCCTCTTTCCTTTGGAGGTAAGAGTGTCTCCAGAGATGAGGTTTTAGCTTGTGAATGTGCTACATCTCCTTCAGAAGGGCAGAGCCAACAACTGACAGTAATTGCTCCAGCTGGTATCCTTCATGAGATGAATTTTGGAAGCTTCCCCTCCCATGTCCTCACCACTATTCTCTCATTTTTCTCTGCTGTCTGGAGAGTTGGAAGCCCAAGGGCAACTAGTGACTATTTGAATTGGTTTAGGGCTCGCACAGATGAATACAGACTAAGACTGCACCCAGGTTCTGTGCTGCCTTGGAATGGAATTCTAGGGCTGTGTTGATGTGGCCTCCATTAGAAAAGATTTGCTTTCTCTTTGGAGTCTGTGTGTGTCCCTCAGCTTCACCCCCAGACCCACTGACCTCAGAGCAGAAGAATGTTTACATGAAAAGGGACTGCCAAGGTTTTAAATTGCATCCATTAGGAAACGAATTATCCTTTTAATCGTTTTTTTTGTTTCATTCTTGAAAAGATTAAAATGCTTTTAATTTAATAAAGTTTTGAAAAGTAGGTAACTTTATAATTTTACAAAAATGTGTTCAGAGAAGTAAGAATACCCAGGGAACTCTAGAGGATATTGAGAATTACCTGTCTAGGTCTCACTCATCTGTTATTTCTATAGTACAAGGATATTGCCCAATTTGATCTCTGTTCTCCTTTAGAAGCTCTTGGGCTATTTTTTTTTCCTATCAAATCAATTAAGTCAGTATGTATGTCGAAATCTAAAAATACCTCACAACAACTGGCATTTCTGCCCTTTAAAATATTGATACTGTTCTCTGGATAGCCATACTTTCTTAGAAATACCATTTTTATTCACGTTCTCATTTTTATCCTGCAGATACGTGAAAATGTAGACCATATTTCTGCAGTGTGCAATTACAGGGTCAGTTCTGAAATGGATGAACACAAGGATAAGGACATATTTATTACTCTGATTTGATTATGAATAAGTATTGTAAATAAGTTTGCTCAAGTTCAGAAAGAAGAACAGCAGGTCCTGGTATTGGTGCTAACCTAATTTCTTTGTCCACAGATATTTGGATATGGCAGATTATTACTAATCTGAAAACAGAGCTTGGTGAAAAGCAAATGCTCACATGCAAAAATCACTTTGACCAAAATTTTCAGTAAGTCATTGTTTAATCACCATGAAGGAATGGTCATTAATCTCCAAAGAGACATTTTTAGAATGCAAACCTCTCTTGTAGTTACAAGGGGCTACAGATGGAATGTTTGTGTCCCCCAAATTCATATGTTGAAATCCTAACCCCCAAAGGTGATGGTCCCTGGGTAGGGGATTAAGTAATGAATAGAGCCCTCGTGAATGGAATTAATACCTGAGAAACTCCCTGGTCCCTTCCATCACATGAGGATATAGCTACAAGGTATCATCTATAAACAGGAAGTCAGCCCTCACCAGTCACTGAGTTTGCTGGTGCCTTGATCTTGGACTTCCAGGCTCCAGAATAGTGAGAAAGAAATGTTTGGTGTTTATAAGCCACCGAGTCTGTGGTGTTCTGTTATAGCAGTCCAGATGGACTAAGACACAAGGTGTGTGCATAAACGTAATGAATTATATTTGATAAGTGCTTATGTCAACCGTTCCCTAACTGACAGGAAATAGTACCTGGACACCTTGTTATAGCTTAGACTATTCATATTCTCCTGCATCTCTGAAGAGGAATAGGAAGATTTAAACTTTAAAAAATTCATAAGCATTTGAATGATAAAAGCTAATTATTTAACTGAAAGTTTGAAGTAACATAGAAAAGAAAATAACTAAAGTTTCTTAGCTGATGACTATTGCCTTAAAAACAAAAAGCATTTTTTATTGAAGCATGATTCACACAGAAAAGTTAAATTGTTTACAGCTCTATGAATTTTCACAAAGTGAACACCCCTGTGTAACCAACATCACGAAAGGAAACATCACCAACCCCTCAGAACCCCCCCCCCCAGAAGTCCCCCTGCCTCCTGTCTGGTCCCTGCTCCATCCCACCTCGGGTCATTGTTAGCATGGTTTCTCTTCTAGTTTTGTCTGTTTTTCTTTTTTCCATATTTTTTTTAGTTTGAAAAATGTCAAACCCACAAGAAAGCTGAAAGAATAGTACAATAAACACTCATATTTCCATTACCCAGATTTACTTATTGTTAACATTTTGCCATTTTTAAATTTCTGTGAACCATTCTAAAGTTGAAAACATCATGTTTCACCCCTAAATACTTTACCAGATATCACCTCCAAATAAGGCCAGTTTTCCTGTTTAACTCCAATACCATTATTACACTCAAAATTAAACATTGATGAAGTAATTTGAACTAATGTATCCAAATTTCCCTGATTGTTCCAATAATTTTATAGATTTTTATTGTATTTTAATTGACTTACCTCTTTAGGTCTCCTTTAATCTGGAATAGTTCTTTTGCTCTTAAAAAAGCATGATATTAGCATTTTTCAAATGTCCAGGTTGATTGTTTTGTAAAATGGCCTTCAGTTTGAATTTGTCTGAATGATTCCTAATGATTCTATTCAGATTATGAACATTATGACTGACATGACTTCCTCTATGACACATCTGTCAGGAGTCACATATCAGTTTGTCATGTTACTGATGATGCTAAAATAGAAATTTTTGGTTAAGACAGTGTCTGCCAAATTCCTTCATTATGAAGATGTTTTTTATCTTTATAATTAATAATCTGTGGGATGATATTTTGAGACTGTGTGAATGTCTTGTTCCCCTCAAAATTCTTAGTCAGTGGTTTTAGCATCCCCTGATAATCTTTGCCTGATTAATTATTATATTAATGGTTACAAAATGGTGGTACTTAAAATTATATTATTCTTTCTACATCAATTCCTGCTACATCATTAGCTGTTTTCTGTATGGAATCTTTCAATCCCTCTTTCACTCTTCTCCACTTCTCAATTTCACCATGGACTCAGATTCTTAGTTACTTTTGTAACTATCATCATTATTTGTTTGGATGCCTCCAAATTTGGCCATTGAGAGTCCCTTCAATTGAGCCCATGAGTCCTTTTGATGTCCTAGCAGTTTCTGAGCACATTTTTTCTTCTGGCATGAGACAGCTTTCCATTTATTTAGTAGAAATAATTTGCATAATTTAAGAATGTTTTAAATTTGTTCTCATAAAGCTTTTGTACATTTCTTTTTAAGTTTATTCCAAAGTATATTATTGTTGCCTTGTACATGAGGTTTTCCTCCTCTCTTAGGTCTTCTAACTATATGTGTATATTATTCTACTGGCTGAAAATTAAGATTCTTTTATATCCTTTCTAATTCTTAAGTTCTGTCTTTATTTTATCAAATTGCATCAATGAATACCTCTAAAACAATTATAAATAGTTGTTTTTCACATTGGTGAAAATGCTTCTAGTGTTTCCCATGAGATACTGTCTTCAGAACTCCAGAACTGAAGTATGTATATTATGTATTTGTGAATTGGTATGTATCATGTGTGTGTGTGTGTGTGTGTGTGTGTGTGTGTGTGTGTGAGTGTTTGTGTGGTATATGTACGTAAGAAAGTATCCTTCAATACCTATTAAATTGGGCATTTTCATCAGGAATGGGTTAGATTTCTTCAAACACCTTTCTGTATCAAAAAAAAAAACCCAGTTATACAAGTTTCTTCTTAATAGTAATATGATCAATTATATTAACAGATATCCTATTTCAGACTTAATGACAGATATAGTCTCAAAGTGAAGGGATGAAAAAAGATATCCCATGCAAGTGGAAACCAAAAGAAAGTGAAGATAGCTATACTTATGTCAGAAAAAATAGACTTTAAGCCAAAAAAACAAAAAATAGCAAGAGACAAGGACCATCATTATATAATGATAAAGGGATCAATCTATCAGAAAGATAAAGCAATTGTAAATATATGTGCACTCAACATTGTAGCATCTAAATATATTAGGCAAATACTAATGGATATGAAGGATATTAGAAAACAAATATCCAATAGACTTGGATAGATTATCAAGACAAAAATCAATAAGGAAACAATGAACTTGAATCATACATTAGACTAAATGGAGATAATGGATGTCTATAAAACATTCTATCCAACAGCTACAGAATACACATTCAGCTCAAGTACACGTGGGACATTTTAAAGAATAGATAAGTGATAGGACACAATACAAGTCTTAGTAAATTTAAGGAGATTGAAATCATTCCAAATATTTTTTCCAACCACAGTAGTATGAAACTAAAAATTAATAACATGAGGAAATTTGGAAAATCTATAAATATGTAGGAAACTAAACAATACACTCCTGAATAACCAATGGGTCCAAAAAGAAATCAAAATAAAATGAAAAAATATCTCAAAACAAATGAGAATAGAAACACAATTTAAAATCTATGGAACACTGCAAAAGCAGTTATAAAAACAAAATTTATAGTGATTAATGCATATACTAAAAAAATGAAAATGTTGGCAAATAAACAATATAATTTTACACTTCAATGAAGTAGAAGAAGAAGGGCAAATTCAACCCAAAGTTAGCAGAGGGAAGGAAGTAATAAATATCAGAGTGGAATTAATGACATTGAAAATGTGATCAAAAAGATCAAAGAAACCAAGAGCTATTTTTTCAAAAAGATAAAATTGACAAGCTTTTAGTGATACTAAAGAAGAAAGAGAGACAACTCAGGTAAATAAAATCAGAAATAAAAGAGGAAAAACAATAACTGATACTATAAAAATACATAGCTCATAAGAGACTACTGTAAACAACTATCTGCCAATAAATTAGAAAATCTAGAAAATCTAGAAGAAATGGATAACTTACTAGAATCATACAACCTGCTAAGACTGAACCAGGAAGAAATAACAACTTGGAACAGACCAATAATGAGAAAGGGAATTGAATAGTAATAATAATTTTAAAAAACCCCTCCTAATGCAGAAACCCCCAGGACCAGATGGCTTCACAGGTGAATTCAACCAAAAATTTAAAGAAGAGTTAATGCCAATCCATTTCAAACTCTTCCAAAAAATTAAAGAGAAGGGCAGACTTCCAAACTCTTTCTATTAGGCCACCATTATACTGATACCAAAGCCATATAAGGATGCTACAAGGAAAGAAAACTATAGACCAATACCCCTGATGAACAAAGTAGATGTAAAAATTCTCAACAAAATTGTAGGAAACCAAATTCAAGAATTCATTAAAAAGATCAGGCACGCCTGGGTGGCTCCATCGGTTAAGCGTCTACTTCGGCTCAGGTCATGATCTCACAGTTTGTGGGTTTGACCCTTACATTGGGCTCTGTGCTGATAGCTCAGAGCCTGGAGCCTGCTTCAGATTCTGTGTCTCTCTCTCTTTCTGTCTATCCCCTGCTCATCTCTGTCTCTCAAAAATAAACATTAAATAAATAATAAATAAATAAGTAAGTAAGTAAGTAAGTAAATAAATAAATAAATAAATAAAGGATTATACACCATGACTAAGTGGAATTTCTCCCTGGAATGCAAGGATGGTTCAATATAAAGAAATCAATAAATATGATACACCATATTAATAAGATAAAAAGAAATATAAAAGCCATCTGGTCATTTCAATAGATGCAGGAAAAACACTTGACAAAATACATCTCTTCATGATAAAAACCCTCAACAGATTGGATGTAAAAGGAACATACCTCAACATCATAAAGGCCACATGTGATGAACCCTCAGCTAACATTATACTCAATGTAGAAAAATTGAAACCTTTTCCTCCAAGACCAGGAACAAGACAAGGGTGCCTACTTTCTCCACTCTTATTCAATATAGTGCTGGAAGTCCTAGCTAGAGCAATCAAGCAAGATAAAGAAGTAAAAGCCATCCAAATTGGAAAAAAAAAAAAAAGTAAAATTGTTGTGATTTACTGATAAAATGATCTTATATATTGAAAATCTCAGACTCAACTAAAAAAACTATTGTATCTAATCAATGAATTGAGTAAAGTTGTAGGATATAATATCAATACACAGAAATCAGATGGAAAAGAAATAAAACTATCCCATTCACAATAGCATCAAGAACAATGAAATGACTAGGAATAAATTTACCAAGGTAGTGAAAGATCTGTACAATGAAAGCTAAAAGATTTTGCTGAAAGAAATTAAAAAAGACACAAATGGAAGGACATCCTGTATTTATGACTTGGAAGAATTAATATTGTTTAAATGGCCATAATACCTAAAGCCTTCTATAGATTCAACACAATCTCTATCAAAATTCCAGTGGCATTTTTCATAGAAATAGATCAATAATCCTAAAATTTGTGTGGAACCACAAGAGACCCTAAAATAGCCAAATAGCCAAAGCAAACATGAGAAAGAACAAGAAAAACTGGAGACATTACACCTCCTGATTTCAAACTATGCCACAAAACTATAGTCATTAAACAGCATGATGCTGGTATAAAAATAGGAAATGGAACAGAACAAAAATCCCAGACTTAAACATCCATATAAATAGTCAATTAATATTTGATGAGGCAACATGGAACATCCAGTGGGAAATGATAGTCTCTTTAAAAAATGGCATAGAGAAAACTGTATAGCCACATGCTATAAAATGACATTGGGCTCCTATCTTATACCACCCACAAAAATTAACTTAATGTGAATCAGAAACTTAAACCTAAGACCCAAAACCATAAAGTTCCTATGTGGAAACATGGGGAAGAAACTCCTTGATATTCATTCTTGACCATCATTTTTTGGATATGAAATTAAAAGCACAAACAAAAGAAAAAAATCAATAAGTGAGATTACATCAAACTTAAAGGCTTCATCAAACTTAAAGAAACAAGCAATATGAAAATTACCTCAAACTTATACAGCAATATGAAAAGGCAACCTACAGAATGGGAGAAAAAATTTGCAAACCATGTGCTAGATAAGGGTTTAATACCCAAAATTTATTTTTAAAAAAACTCACATAACTCAATAGCAAAAAGCCAAATAATTTGATTTAAAAATGGGCAGAGGAACTACATAGACATTTTCCCAAAGAAGACCTCAGATAATCAACAGGTACTGAAAAGTTGCTCGATATCACTGCTCATTAGGGGAATGCAAATCAAAACCAAGTTGAGATACCACCTCATACCTGTAAGAAAGGCTATCATCCAAAATACAAGAGTTAAGTGTTGGTAAAGGTGCAGAGAAAAGGAGAGACTCTTGTACACTGTGGTGGGATTATAAACTTGCCAGCAACTATAGAGAGTAGTATGGAAACTACTCAAAAAATTGAAAATGTAACTACCATATGGTCAATCCAGCAATGCCTCTTCTGTATATATTTCCAAAGAAAATGAAGACAGGTTACCAAAGAGATATAATGCACTCTCATGCTTATTGCATCATTATTCACAATAATCAAGATATAAAAACAACTTAAGTGTTCATCAATGGATAAATGCATCAAGAAAATGTGATATTTATATACAATGGAATACTACGTAGCCATGAGAAAAAAGGAAATTCTGCCATTTTTAACAATACAGATAGATCTCAAGGACATTATGCTAAGTAAGGTAACTCAGACAGAGAAAGACAAATACTTAAACATAAGACCTTATGGAATGTAAAACTGTAACCTTAAAAGCAGAGAGTAAAATAATGGTTACCAGGGCCTGGGAGAATGGGAGAGATGTTTAAAAGTACATACATGCAACTAGTAGATAAATAAGTCCTGGAGACCTAATACAAACTGTACTGATTGTAGGCAACAAAACTGTATTATAAACATTAAACTTTCCAAGAGATTAGATCTTTACTGTTCCAAACACTAGAAGAAATTATGGGAGAATTATAGAGGTGTTAGCAAACACTAAAATGACAACCATACTATAATATAAATGTATCAAATTAGTATGTTGTGTACCTTAAAGTTACACAATGTTTTATGTCAAATATATCTCAATAAAAAAAGATTTTACATTCCCAGGTGGAAAGGCTGTTTTGTTTTAATTTATATTTTGTTATTAATTTATATTTTTATTGCATTACAATAAGAGAACATGTTTTTTTATTTCCCCTTTGTGGAACTTATTGAGGCTTTCTTTGTGATCAAGTTTTGTGAATGTTTCATGTGTATTCTATGAAAGTGGAGAGATCAAGTAATATACATTAAATTTGTATTACTGTTTTGTTTATGTCTTCTATATTCTTATGTTTTATCCATTTGATCTTGGGTTATTCCTTCTTTCCTCAATTGTCTTGAAGTTGCTGATCCACTATTATCTTGTTTTCTACTATTTCTACTGTTGAGAAATCTGATGTCAAACTGATTTTCTTTCCTATGTAAGTGAGTTGGTCACTTTGCTTGGAGGCCCAAAAGTTTTGGGGTTTTTTTTGTTTTTTTAATTTTTTCTTTAAAAATCTAATAGTCTTAATAGGATATGTCTTGAAGTTGACCATTCTGTCAGTCTTACTAGATACACAGTGGACCATTTCATTATGTAAATGATGATGTAAATTTAAGTCTTTTATCTCTGGGAAGTTTTCTTGGGTTATAGTTTTAAATATTGGTTTGATTCCATTATTTTGTTTTTAATTTTTCAATGAATCCAGTTGTTCATACATTGAATCTTTTATCTTCTACCTCAATCACTTTATCTAATTCTTGTTATATGTTTTATAATTTGTTTTCATTCTTTTATTTTTATGCCTTTCCTGAGCATATTGTAATTTAGTCATAATTTCTAAGATGATTTTGTATTTTTCTTTGATTTCCTTCCTAATTATTATCCATTTATATTTTGAGTTTTAATATTTCTGAGTCAGGATGTTTATTCCTCCTTATCTCCAAATGCTTGTTTAGGGATATTTAATTCACATTGAGATGTTGACATTTTCTTCTGCTTTGTTGTTTGGGAAGGGAGAATATTCATCAACTAAAACATCTTGATTCTCGTGTTATATTTTCTTATAGTTACTTTGGTAGAGTAGGTGAAGGGATGAAGATTTAGGTAGTTTATGAGATTCCTTAATTCAAAATCTTCCTCTTCTGTTTATTTATAAATTATAGTTTCTTTTTTAACATTTATTTATTTATTTTTGAGAAAGAAAGAGCACAGAAGCGAGCACAAATGGGGGGGAGGGGCAGAGAGAGTGGGAGACACAGAATCTGAAGCAAGCTCCAGGCTCTGAGCTGTCAGCACAGAGCCCAATGGGGGCTCAAACTTAGAAGAGGCGATATCATGACCTTAGCTGAAGTCAGATGCCTAACCAGCTGAGCCATCCAGGTGCCCCCATAAAGTACAGTTTCTTAAAAATTGCTCCCTCTTTGGAGGGTCATGGTGGTGTCTTCTGATTTTGTGGTTCTCATATTTTTGAAGTGCTCTTAATTTCCAGTTCTTTCTTATTACCTTAACACCAACTATCTGAAGGCTGCTCTTTTCCTTTTCCTCCTTGGTGCTTCCCCAAGATTTCCACTCCTGTTCTTGCAGACTTTGAAGCTCCTTCCTTTTGATTCATCAGTTACCATAAATCTACCATGTCTCATACCTATATTTAGTATTTGAATAGGGGAGACATTCTCTTTCTGGGGGTCATTTTTTGTATCTGTCTTTCTATACCAAGACCTTTGATTTCCTTTTCTCTTTCCTGAACTGACTCTTCTTTTATCTTTCTCTCTTAATGTTTTATTTATTTTTGAGAGAGAGAGAGCATGAGTGGGGGAGAGGCAGAGAGAGAAGGATGGAGGATCCAAAGATGACTCTGCACCTATAGCAGGGAGCCTGATAGGGGGCTTGAACTCATGAACTTCAGAGATCATGACCTGAGCTGAAGTCAGACGCTCAAACAGCTGAGCCACCCAGGCTCTTTGCACCGGCTTTTCTGAATTGGGTCATTTTTTACCTATTTGGATATACTTTGAGTCTGTAGTATTTTCTGTCTCATGGTTGTATCATAGGTATGGGTTCAAATGGTTTTCGTAGCTCATCTTGTTGATCTCTCTGGTTGTTTGGAATATTTATGGAGAGATTCAGAATGTAGAGTATTTCATCTTGATATTTTCTATCTTTGTATGTGCATAATTTTACATGGCTACCATTATAGGTCTATGCAATTTTGTTTCTTTTTAAATTAACAATATCATCTTAATTTCTCCAGTTTCTTCATAATCCTATAGATGCTATCATTATCTGTGAACAGGCCCATTTTATTTTGCCAAGTGGATATGTCATGCTATATTTTATTACTTTCTTATTGTTGGATATTTACATTGGAAAAGAAAGGTTGCAAGTGTGTTTGGCATGAACAGATTTAACTCAGGCCATTTTGAGGGATGAGCACTTGGCTTAGAATAAGCATATAATAAATCTTTGTGGAATCAGTGATTCAAAAGAAAAATAAAACTGGACAAAACTTGCACAAATGGGAAGAAACTGAAGTGTCCTTTAAAAAGTTCATTTAAAATATATAAATGTCATATTCTACAGGCATATTATTAACTGCTTAGTACTTTACTTGGGGTACACCAGAAATAAATGCTATGGGAATGTCAGATTGAATAAACTTGACATTAAGTTAGGTATGTTGTGGAGTCAAATGCAACAACCGTGTCTTAGAGTGAAGGTCATGAAAAAGTGCTTCAATCTGAGGGTAACTTATTCAGGGTGACTCCTGGGGATAAGTAACTATGTGACCTTGTCATTTTGTTCCCTCTCCTTTGCATGGGTGGTGATGATTGAACAAGGGAAATGAATGAGGCTTGCAGTTCTGGATGTGGTCAGTCTCCATAAATCATTTCTTCCATTGTCTGAATACATTTGGGCATCCACAGTAGTTTATTTCCAAAGTATATAAAGAAGCAGAGGCCAAGGGTGTAATCTTGGAGCTATTTAAATAGAGTGGTTCCAGTCAAGACAAGCAGCTGTTCCCAATTATTAGTCCATATATTCTAGGTGCCAGGGAAAACCCACAAGGGTGTCACTAAATTGAATTTTAAAGTGACCTCCTGTTCAGATGAAAATCTCCTAGCTGTTGTTTTTTTCCCCAAAGACTGGTCTCCTATTGAACAAGTTAGCAACACTCTTGTTATGAATGAATCATTGCTACTGACTATAGAGGAAATCTGAATCACTTCATAAGACTTCCAAAGAACGTGATTTTTAAAAAATGCTGTTAGGCTAAAAGCCTGAACACAAGGACAAGGACAAGTCAGAAGTCTGCAAAAGAGCAAACTCTAATGGTGGAGAATGGTTGTAATATTTTAAACGTATGTGAGTTGTATTGAAGCATGATTCCAACGGGTGTCTGGTTCCTGACACACATCTTGATGGTCCCTGTGGGAAAATGGGACTTGCGATCCATTTCTGCTTTGGGAAACAGGCCTTTTGTCTTTCTCTCTTACCACAGGGTATAGGAATAACTTCTGCCTGAGCAGTCCATAAGAAGCATGAACCCCCACAGAATGAATGGCAAGGCACTCTTTCAACACAAAATCCTACCACAGAATGCCTTCATATCCCTTCCACCTAATTCCATAAACTCTAGGGTTAAAGAGCACAGGCTCTGGAGTCCTGGTGCCTGGGTTTAAGTCTTGGCTTCCTCACTTACTATGTAGTGTGACCTTGGGCAAGTTAGTTAACCTTTTTTTTTAATCTCCATTTTTGTATCTGTAAAATGGAGGTAATAAACTACCAACTTAACAGGATTGTTGTGAGAATTTACTGAGGCTATCCATTTAAAGTGCTTGCCAAATGTTTATGGCCCGTTTCTCCCTCCTCCTCTCCATTATCATTGTCTGTTGTCATCTCTCTCAAGGGATATATACATGAAATTAAAACACTGCTTCCATTTATCTGACTCCCTTTATTGAAGTTATCCATGTGCAGAACGTGGACTATTTAAGTTATTCAGAGCCAACTATTTTCCTTTTCCTCCCTCCACATGTGTAGACATTACAGAGAGAAGTCTGAACAGCTATTTCACAATTCGCAAAGCTAAAGGTGTCCTTTGTTAGGCTAATGGAAATATCTCCCGGGGTCACTGGCCAAGCCAGAACATCACCCCACACAGGTTTTGAAAATGACCTCAGGTCAGTGAAAAATTCCTCATTGTGCACATTTTCCCTTGGTGATTTTAAGAATTGAAGTTTGAGGAAAACACATTTGGTGCATGTCAACATAAAACATAAAAGCAACGTATATAATTCTGTGTGCCTCAGAG
The DNA here is from genome assembly GCF_006229205.1 of Suricata suricatta. Taxonomy (NCBI): domain Eukaryota; kingdom Metazoa; phylum Chordata; class Mammalia; order Carnivora; family Herpestidae; genus Suricata; species Suricata suricatta. Next base: position 42,677,840 of record NC_043701.1, on the reverse strand, counting down.
AGATATATCAATAGAATATTTATTTCACAAATATGAAAAAGACCCACTTAATTAGTTGTCAGAGTTAGTGAGTTTATATTTTAAAGCACATATGAAAGTTCTTTGAACAGCAGCATGGTTTATTTAGTTGTTCTGTTTTACTGCGGTGAGGTGCCAAGTTGACTCCAGAGAACTCTTGCAATGTGGTGCCTAGGAGTCTAAGACCTAAATTGAATGCCTCGGCTGCATTCTGTCCCTGCCATGTCAAGAGCAACCTCAAGAGCAGCGGACCTTTTATTTCACACAAATGAATTCTTAATAGTTGATGTTTATGATTGTTTTTACATACAGTTTTTATGACTTATTTTATGTCTACAAGTTTCCTAGATTATATGTCCCTGAGTTCAATATTTCCCTCTTTATCCTTTCAGACCTAACTGTGTTTGATATGCTGCATTTGATATGCTATCTTTTATTATGCAGAAACCCTTTGATCTTTGCAGAGGAAAGGCGCCATATAAATGCAGAAATCCATTATAATCATGCAGAAGAGTGGCTTTATGGGTGAAGTCCAGCTTAGTGATGCTGTTGGATGGAAGAGTGTACTAGGCTCTGGAATGTTAATGCCAAAGTATATATTCAGATAAGAAGGTTTGTTTAAGAAATTTATTTTTAAGTATGCTTTTTAGTGAAGTAAACATACATACACAAAAAGGCACAGATCATAAGTATTCAGCTTGATGAATTTCAGCACAGTGAATACACCCATGTAATCAACACCCAGATCAAGAAATAGAACATTACAGTATCCCACATGCCCCTTCTCATTTCCAACCTTGGGACAAGGTCACTACTATTCTTTTTCTTTAGTTTCACCAGATTCTGAACCTTACCTAGATCAAGTCATGCAGAATGTACTCTCAGAATGTACTCTTGTTCTTAGCATAGTGTTAGCAAGATTCATCCACGTAGCAATTCTTCAGTTCTTTTTATTGTACCAGTTTTAGTGTATGGCTTTTACTGTATGATTATGCCACTATTTACCCATTCTGCTGTTTAAGGGCATTTGAATTGTTTCTAATATTTGGCTATAATCTGTAGGGCTGCTAGACATTCTTTCAGATGTCTTTTGATGAACATATAAATGAATACATGCTGGATGTGCACTTAGGAATGACGTTCCTGGCGCATAAACTATGTATGCACATGCTTGGCTTTAGTAGATATTGCCAAACCATTTTCTGAAGTGATTGTTCCAATTTTTACTTCTGTAGGTGGTGTGTAAGTCCTCTGGTTGCTTCATGTCCTTACCAACATTGGCATGGCCAGGTTTTTTTTTTAATTAATTAATTAATTATTTATTATTATTTTTTTTACTTAATAAAGTTTCATTTTTTTTAAACATATGCAATTATTTTCCATCCTTTACAATACAGTAGTTGCAATGACACTCTAAACAGAAAAGCAAAGTAAAAAATCAAAACACCAACTTCTTTTTCATGTAATTAGACTTATACAGAAATTAGAAGGTTAAGTAA
>NC_043701.1:42635049-42676223 GCF_006229205.1 Suricata suricatta | reverse complement strand
TTTTTTTTTTTTAGCCTTTCTCTTGGGTGTAAGCTGATATCTCATTGTGGTTTGATTTTCGTTCCCCTGGTAACTAATACTGTTGAACCCACTTACCCATATTTAATCCATTTTGTGATGTGCCTCTTCAAGTCTTTTGTTCATCTTACTGTCAAGTTGCCTTTTCTATGGGTTTATGGCTGTTAGTCCTTTGTCAGATATGATGTGTACATTGCATATATCTTCATCCAGTCTGTGGCTTGAGTTCTCTTTCTTCATCGTGTCCTTTGATAATATCATTTCTTTTTTTATTTTTATTTTTTTAGTATTTATTTATTTTTGAGAGAGAGAGAGACAGAGTGCTAGTGGGAGAGGACCAGAGAGAGAAAGGGAGAATCTGAAGCAGACTGCAGGGTCTGAGTTGTCGTCACAGAGCTCGATGTGGGACTTGAACCCATTGACTACGAGATCATGACATGAGCTGAAGTCAGACACCCAACTGACTGAGCCACCCAGGTGTAATGATAACATCAGTTCTTAACTTTAATGTATTTCAATGTACATTTTTTTCCTAAAGGAAAAATTATTTAATACTTTTTATGACGTATGACTTAAGAATTCTTTTCCTATTCAAAATCAGGAAGGTACTCTTCTGGGGTTTTTTTTGTTTTATTTTATTTTATTTTATTTTTTGCTCAGGAGATTAATTGTTTTGCATTTTGTATTTAGGTCTACAAACCATTTGGAATTAATTTTTTGTTTGTGTTTTAAAGTGGATGTCAAGATACATGTTTCTAACCCCCCATGTAGATTTGCAATTTATCCAACATCATTTTTTTAAAAAACATCATACTTTCTCCACTGAAATTCACTTTTGAATTCACGATTGGAATTCACAACAGAAAGGATCACTCTTGTCTCATGCATAGATTTTCAGACTATTGTGCATAGGAATCACTATTGGAATGTGGTTAAAATGTAGATTCCTAGTCCACACTTTCAAGGATTCTGATTCACTGCAGTTGATTCTCATGCTTGGGGATCTGGTCCATACTCTAAGGATGTGTATACACATTTGTACCACCTATAGATTTCTGTGGAAGGGAAGACCAGTTAACAAATCGATTTGGGGGGATCCTATTTCTCCTACCAACTCTAATGTTTTGATTAATGTTTTCTCCGTTCATTAGTCATTCATCAGGATCTGTCAGTTAGTGCTTGTTGATTTGAATTTCATGTGGACACGCCACACCATTCTGGTGCTCAGTGAAGCTCATTGCAAAGAAAATAATTTGAGATAATAGCTTTTCTCTTAATGTAGTTTAAACCAGTTGTCTTTTCCTTTTGTTAGGATCTGTCACATTCAATTAGCCATTATTGAGCACCTACTAGTTACCAAACATTATCTTAGAATCAACTCTTTATCCTTAAGGTTCTGATAGTCTCTAGTGGGGGTGGAGAGGCTGACCATCTTCTCAGAAGATGAGCTGCAACTTGGGATGGATGAAGAGCTGCATGTAATCTCATGTGTGCAGCCCCTTCAGTATCATGAGAAGCCCCTGTAAATTGGGGGGCAGGAGCGCTGTACCATTGACTTTTAATCAAAAAAACAATCCAAACTGCCAGACAAAATTCCAATTTAAATTAGTGAAGTTTTGGGTAAGATGGTAGGTAAACCACAGATGCCCTTGGTCCTAGAGGTCAAAACCCATTTCCCCTCAGAGGATAGGGATATAGACAAATATGGAAGGGGAAACCTTGACAATGAGTGTACTACTCACTTGCTCAGTGGTTGCTACAGATTTTCCTGGCCTGTAAGATGACACCCCACAGGGCTATAGTGGACTGCTATCCATCTTCACCCTCCTTTGCTGAAGAGGCTCAAATATGGGGAAGGGGACTACCCTTATTGACACACAGGGTGGTGGATGGACACACAGGGCTCTGGATGATAGCCCCCTTACCTGATGAGATCATGAGGACCTCTATACTGAGTAATATGATGGAGAAAGATATGGCTGCTTTTGTATTATAGATAATCAAGAGGGGAAAGCCCTGCTAATTCAGTGTAAAAATAATACAAAGTCATAAATATCCCCAACTGAAAGCAAACACCAGAAAGGCTAGTTTTGAAATTAGAGGTAATTAATTCCTCATGCAATGTGCTGAAATTCAACCCAGACATGCCTTTTTCTTGTTTCTTTCAGACAGTTTACAGTCCTGTGGAAAGTAAAACCAGGCAATCCCTTGGTGTGGTACAGTTTTACTGTATGTCTCTTTTTATTATTTTGCTCATTTTGATCATTTTTTACATGAACGTGCATATAATGAATTCAGCTCCTCTTGTCCATAAGATTTTTTTACCCTGCAATTCTTTTTCCTCCTTTATCAGTGGTCAATGTATCCCTCTATTGTTAGCACATTCCTTCTTAAAAGAAAAGGATATTGAATTTAAGGTCAGAAAAACAAGGTTTAAATTCCATTTATAAGGAATTGTAAGCCTCAGTACTGCCCTGACCCATCGTGACCTTCCACTTGAACCCTCTTCTACAGTCAAGTTGAAAATCCTTTTAGTCCTTAAGTGTATTGTTCATATTCCCAACCCTGTACTTTGTTTCCTTAATTCTCTGTGCCTGGCAGACTCTTACACCTCTTTCTTTCTGTGTAGTAGGACTGTCTACTGCAACTTAGATGCACAAGAGAAAATATATTTTATTTTTCTAGAACTATCTTGCACTTCATAGAATCCTACACCATTTTAGGTGAGAAGAAAATAACTAAATGCACAGTCTACCTCAACACAAACCTTAAGCCCACTCAGCAATTTACAGTGTCTCCAGATAAACCTGTCTTTAGGTATGATTGCTCTAATTTCCATCCCAAGTTCTCTGCTGTCTTTAGCTAGTGGGTATGTGGAGTCAAGGTGGCATTTGCTCTCACAGGCTGGTCCCTTGGGTCTACAGGGAGCCTGGATCTGTCTACATGAGGAACTCCCAGCTGCACTGTGGCTGCTGGCATCTCCAGGAAGACTTGCCCCGGTATGTTTTTCTGGCTTCCTTCCCTGATGTCTGTAGCCAGTAAATGTGTGATCTAGTGTTTCTCAGGTTGGCCAATGATAGAGGGCCTCTGTCTGTTGATGAGACCTTTCCTTGGTCCTGCACCCACTCCCTGACTCAGGCACTCTGCTTAGGCTGTGCTAAGCGGTCAGTTTGTGCCCTACAACATCCCGGGACAGGCCTGCTGGCTCTCAATCAACAATGTCTACTCTACTTAGCCTCTGGAGTAGGTACCAGCCCTGCCCACCTGACCACAAGCTCTGCCCTCTTTCTGTGCTGGGTTGCTCCATGGTGTAGGACTCCCACATGGCATTTTGCCCCTGACCCTCAAGCAGGGAGGAAGGAAAGAGCCTATTCTGCTCCTGGTATTCCCTACAACTCACCTGACAGTGCCTCCTACAAATTCTCATCTGGATTATATTTAAAATAAAATGATTTCCCCTAGGAATTTTAGAGCTTGGTCATTTTATATAATTAGTTACTTTAACATCTTTGGAGGCAAAGGGAAGTCACTATTGTTAGTGAAGTCTGGTGAATGAAGAACTGAGTATCACTGAAAGTAACTTTGTGTGTCTTGTTATAGCTATTTGTTTATGTCTCTCCTTTGGACAACTTCTCAATCATTTCTCACTGCCTGTTGCCTGGCATAGTGTCTGACACTTGCATATGTGCTCCAAAAGGTGCTTTTGGAAATGAAATATATTGTCAATTCCTTTTGGTGAGCAGGTGCGTACTTGGATTAGCTGATAGATGCCAATGACTGTTTTTTTCTCAAGATTGTATTAAGCTCATTATATTGATGCCCTCAGAGACAGAGGTGTCTTCTGATCCCTGAAGCCTGACTCCGCTGTTGTTTTAACTTTCTAATTCCTGAAGTCTCTGCACTAAAACCCCCTAGTCTGAAATGCCAAAATTCATGCCTTCATGAAATGCTGATACCTACGTTTTAAGGAATGCAAACAAACAAAAACAAAAACAAAACCCTGAAAATAAAAATTCCCCCAGGGTGTGCCAGAGGTTTTGTTCTGATTTGTTGTGTTTTGTTTGAATATATTTTGTAGGAAGGAGGAATGAATTTATGATTTACTTACTTTCTAATTTCTTCTCCTTTGTTGTTGATTTGTCACTACTTGCAGAAAAAACTCCAGACAGCACTTCTATTTGGAGAAATACCCAGTTTGAAAGCCAACCCAATGAGTTATCTAGATGGTTTGAGCAGAAATTTCCAGGGACTCTGGGGAAATTAGCTTTCTCCTGCTGGTGGAAGAGAAACCCTGAAACTGTGGGAGCGTCGGCTAATTAACTAATTCACAAATGTTTGTCAAGTGCCTTATGTGTGCCTGCCACTGTTTTGGGCTCTCAGAAAGAATTATCTTCAGGATAATGATCTTTCCAGGGGCTGAGGCAGCACAGGATGACAAAGGGAGGCTGTCATGGGGGAAAGATGAAAACAGATCCCAAATGTTTGCTAAGAGGTCCACACTTTGAAACTAGACCACTGTCAATCTGGTATCTTGTGACATAGCAGGCAAAAGACAAAGTGCATTGGTAGCACCAGGCATGTATTAAATAAGTGTTTCTGGGGGTTTTTTTTGGTTGGTTGTTTTTTAACAGAAATTTCCTTTTAGAAGTTTTCTTCTCTGGCATTCTTTGTCAAGAGCATGTGCTCCTTTTATCCATTAGTTTCTTTCTGACTTGTGGTGGTTTGTTTTAGCATTTTGAAGTTCAGTCCTAGATAGAAAACTAATATTGAAATTGGAAACTGATCCAGAAGAATCCTTTTGAATCATATCATATGTGCTTTGTCACTTTTAAATTTGTGTTAGTTTCTAGTAAAGGAGGTAAACGTGATTTATCATCTTCACTGGGATTCCAGAGCAGGCTTGGACATTCAAAATAACCTTCAAAATTAATGATGTCCTCTCATAACAACAATGTCTTCCTGACTCTGTTTATTTTAGGGGTATTTAATTTTTAGGAATGATATTCTTTCCTGACTTTATAGCAGGTTAAGTGGCTTTAAATATGAACACTTTTATTCTTTTTCAGCATAATATTTCAAAGTTTATAGTAAGCTGAGTTTTTAAACTTTCAATTTTTGTATGCTTAAGCTTTTTATAACCATGGTGAAGAAACATAAATATAAACATTTATGTTTGATTTTCTTCCTGTGTAGTATTAGTATAAATTTCCAAATCATTTTCATTCAGAATTATAATTTTGATTAGAAGCTCATATATATAGCTGTATATACATATTAGTACTTTTTGAGAAATAAAATGAAAATAAGTAGGATGGTGGAAAGATGGGGTAAGAAGAGACAAAAAAGGTAGGTGGTCCAATTTGCTTCACTGTTGGTGCCCTGATAAAAAGGAATTACTATTCATGAAATAGTAGATCTTTTGTATCCATTTCATCTTTATTATTTCAATTATCTAAATGTGCATGGTAAATGACACTGATTCATGAGCTTGGCATGGGCAAGAGTTCAAAGGCTTCATCAGCAAAAGACCCAGGAGCTGAAATGGAACAGTACCCCCGACCTTACCCCACCACATATTTACTGTATAATAAATTAACTTCATCAAGCAACTTCATAACTTTTATGGGGAGAAATCGGAAGACTCAATTAACATCAATATCTTCCTCCTTTGGCAGTCACTTTAAAGTATGGCAAGCTTAGGGATTGGAGAGAGGGAATAGAATTTGTGGTTAACAAGATTGCTGCTGTTTAAGGCAAGCAGAGTTTGCATGAGAAGTAGAAATCACGACCACTTGAAGGGTCCAGGAATAGAATTGGTTTACTTCAAGATGGAATGATGTGGGAAAGTTCTCTGGAAAACTTTAGTTGCTGGTATCAAGCCCTGAATGCCTATTCCAACTCTGCCACAGGTTGGAATGGCTGTCCCCTCCCCTCTCTGGACCTCAGGAGGTGGTTCGGTAGGTTGGTGTATATTTCCAGCTCAGGACGGCTGCATTAGCAGTAGATGCATTTCATGACAGGACAGTAAACAATTGGGCCTTAGATGTTATTTCCTCAGAGGAAACTTCATGAGGGTCCCATGTGTTGTTAGTTCTTTTGGCATGAGGGGCCAAAGTCATGTGCTGATCAGTTGTGGCCAATCAGGTACTGGCCCTTCTCCTAACTTGGATGTCCTGTTGTTTGGGGCTATAACTTGCTCATAAGGGGGACTGTGGGATATAGAGTCCATAGGTCAGAGTCTAGTACACTCAAATCACTGTAAGTAACATAATGCATCTGAACTATCACCAGGCATCATCTCCCCTCATGAGGGATACTATGGCAGAGAATTGACATGGAACTTGTACCAACGTCATTTGATGTCAATAGATTTTAAAATCTGCTGGAGGAATTTTTTTTTAAACATGAACTTATTGATATACCTTTACTAATCATATTGTTTAGCTGTTATATTAACCTAATTGTCCATTACAATTCTTTGTTTTGCCTTCAGGAACTTTTCTCCCTTCTTTTTATTAATGTTTTTTTATTTATTTTTGAGAGACAGTGCGAGCAGGGGAGGGTCAGAGAGAGAGGGAGACACAGAATCTGAAGCAGGCTCCAGGCTCTGAGCTGGCTGTCAGCACAGAGCCCGATGTGGGGCTCGAACCCATGAACCATGAGATCATGACCTGAGCCGAAGCCAGACGCTCAACTGACTGAGCCACCCAGGCACCCTCCTTTTTTTTTTTTATTTGTAGAGTTTTGACATCAGTTATTTTAGCTGTATCTTATATTACTTGAGGTTTTTAAGAACTTTGGAAATTATTTTTAAAAAGGAACTTAACAATGATCTAGTCTGAATACCTATCCACTGCCTGCCTCCTGTGCATACAGAGCTCTGACAGAGAGTATCTCTATCCTCTTTGAAAACCTCAGTGAGGAAAATCGTATCCCTTTCCAGGAGGTGCACTGCATTTTTAAAAATGACTTGACTTTATAGAAAAGCAGTTTTAGGTTCATGGCAAAAATGAGAGGAATGTACAGAGATTTCCCATCTATCCCTGCTCCTACTAATGCATAGCCTCCCACATTATCAATCCGCCCACTACTGTGATACATTTGTTACAACTGATGAACCTACACTGACACATCATTATCACCCCAAGGTCCGTAGTTTACCTCAGGGTTCACTCTTGGTGTTGCATATTCTATGGGTTTGGACAAATGTGTAATGGCACATACCCACCTTATAGTATCATTCAGAGTATGGTATCAGATGTACATCTTGTCCTAAGATTCCTCTGTGCTCCACCTTTTCATCCCAACTTCCCCTACCGCAACCTCTGGCACCTACAGATCTTTTTACTGTCTGTTTTGCCTTTTCCAGAATGTCATATAATTGGAACCATACTACTGTATGTAGCCTTTTTGGATTGGCTTCTTTTACTTAGTAATAAGCATTTAAGTTCTTCTGTGTCTTCTCATGACTTGGTAGCTCATTTTTTTTAGCATTGAATAATATTCCATTATCTGGATGTACCACTGTCATAGCTTATTTATCATTCACCTACTGAAGGACATCTTAGTTGCTTCCATATTTTGGCAATTATAAATAAACCTGCTGTAAACATCCATGTGCAGGTAGCTGGAAGAATTTAAATTTGAAGTTTAGCAGTTTCATTCCAGACCTTTTAATTATTTTTTTTCTATTATTTTAAGTCACAAAGCAATAAACCATAAGTCTGAAATTTTGCTAAAATGTTTTGGCATCTTGAGTTTGTTTTTCTCAATAAAGTTATGAGATAGTCTTTGCCAAAACAGACACTGGGGTTTGTTGTGAAAGTTGTTAAAATATAGTTGAAGCCTATTGCTATTTTGAGTCATTTTGAATTTTTTTGCATTCCCACCCCCCCCAGTAGTCTGGTTTCAAATTTAATTAACTTGGAAAACTAGGTTGCCATCACCTATGTCATCTTGAAAAATACATTTGAAAGAAGTAATTTTCCTACATATCTTATACAAATAGGCCACAAAATGGGGTTAGTAACTCAATAATTTAGTAGGAAAATCATTCTATTTTAACTGTTAGTTAATTCACTCTGGTTGACCACTGGTAAGCAGACAGGAAGGCATATGAAAGACCACGGGGAAAAGTCACACCCTATGAGCCTCAGTTAATACCAAAGGGGAGGGTCAAAGAGTAAGCTTTCAGTATTATGCGTGATCATCTCATACTGCCTCCTTTTAAAAATAGATGAGGATGAAGATCTAAATAAAAAGGTATGAAAGGCAAAAGCAAGAGAATATAGCAATGCTGTATATTGATTCAGGTCTAACAAATACAAAACCAGTCGTTGGTGAGGAAAGGATTTTGGAATGGTCTTTAGAATTCTTTTTAATATACGTTTCTATAAAGTTGGCTGTAGAAAACGTTTTCCTGTGGAATATGGTGTTAGAGGTGTACATTTTCAAAAAGAAGGAAGGAAACGGTCCCACTATGTAATAAAAATCAGTGTTGAGATTGAAGCAACTTTTATAAATCACACATTTTAGGATATATACTATACTTTCCTAATAGTCCTAATGGTCAGATAGGTAGAAAAGCAGGCATGGAAACTGAAAATATTTTATAATCAGTTATATTTTCTGGAAGCTTAAGTTTTGGATTTCCTGATCTTCAATATGACTGAGAATTTTGCTAAATTTGGTCTTTGAGGTAAATAAATAGCCCCTTGTAGGGATTTCTAGCTTTTAGCTGCCTTTTGGTTCTAATAGAATTCATCTTGTACTCTTTTGGTACTATGGAGATGTGTGTTTATTAGTCCCCAGGAGCCATCCTTGCTTCCTTTTAAAGAATTTACTTATTTCTGCAAACTGAAGAAGAGGTTTCTAAAGAATGGGTTTCTCCTTTTAAGCAGGAGTAACTTCATACAAAAAAATGGTATCTCGTATTTATACATATTTTTCCTTTTCTCACTGCCAGGAAACAGGGGAGAGTTGTAGAGTATCATTCATTCAACAAAAATTTGTTGAGTGCCTATTTGCACCAGGCACTATGCTAGGTACTATGACACAGTCCCAGCACTCATGGAACCTTCTGGAAAATGTAACAGACCTTTCCCAGATGGCCTACAAAACTAACAATTTTTCTCCTCAGAACACCAAAACAAATACTATCAGTGTAAATGCCTTAATGTTACACAGAAAGCAGTTTTGCCAGTTGGTCCCTAACTGTGCAGTACACTGATATTCTTAAGCTAAATGTATTTATTTTGTCCTATTCACTGTATAATTTACCTAACATATTTTAAACATTTTAAAAATAAGAATTTAAAAACAAGGGCTGATTGGATATATGCTTGTTATGTTAACTGCTGTCTTGAAAATCTCTCTGCCCACTGCAGGTAGCTATAATGCGGTGTTGGTTCTGTTCTTGGATACTTAGAATCACAAACATTTGTGGACTCTACAGTCTAATAAGAAAGAGGGAAGAGATTTCTTTTATAATGTAGAATTCTGGGCATTTCTAAATTAAATCTTAGAGCCTTTAATATGTTTTAGAGACAAGTATGTGATCCAATCAATTAGATTAATTGTAAAAAGATAATAACAAGACCTGCTTCATTAGTGGGTGTGAATATGACCTGAGAGAACATATACCTAGGAACTGGCCAGGCTGTGTACCCAGGGGCAGGCCCAGGGTTGGTAAGGCCTGGAGCGTATGCATTTGAGGTGAAAGCATAAGAAAAATACAAAACTATGAATTAAAAATATATTATAATGAAGAAAATCTCATATTAAAAAAATTTAATCTTTATTTATTTTTGAGAGAGGGAGAGAGACAGAGTCAAGTGGGGGTGTGGCAGAGAGAGAGGGAGACACAGAATCTGAAGCAAGGTCCAGGCTCTGAGCTGTCAACACAGAGCCCAAAGCGGGGCTTGAACTCACCAACCTTGAGTTCATGAACTGAGCCAAAGTTGGATGTTTAACCAAGTGAACCACCCAGGCACCCCTAGAAAATCTCAAATTAAAGAATGTAAAAGCAAACAATTGTCATAAATATCATAATATTTAGAATAATATAATTTTTAAATTAGTTAACTGCTAGATCTTTGACTCCATGCTACCTTTTCTTTTATTTCTTTGATCTGCATACTGTTTGGTTGTGTCTTTATATGACATTTTGTGTTATACTTCTCTGTGAAGAAAAAGGTAGATAATTTTGTCTTTCCTCTGGCATAGTTGATCAAATTAGTCATCCTCCCCTTTTTTGTTATTTATGGTTTAATAAAGTATATTGTAGCTTCACAACTTGCTATTGGAATTATTGTGTAAAAGTTTAGAATTGTCAAATTTAGTGAAGACACCACTAAATTTATTTTAGGGCTTTTCAATTTTTCTTTTGAAATAATGAATCCTAAATCATCTTTGAACTGACAGCACTCATTTACCAGTTGGCCACTGATGATCTTGTTTCAGTTGAACATTATAGATTTTATGTGATCTTCATCCATAGCAGTAATTTCATGTGAATGGGCCAAATAAGGACAATATCTTTTTCTGACATGCTCTTATGATTTTTTTTTAATTAAATGAATTATCAAGAAATTTAAGAGCTGTTCATTACTTTGGTTAAAAATGTGTCTCTCCTTGTAAAAGAATTAATGATTTTTTTGCATGCTTAGAAAAATGTTTTAATTGCAATTTGCTTCTTTATGTCAGAATAGTTTATATTTTTGATGAAGTCCCAATAGTTATTTTTGCTTTTGTTTCTGTTGCCTCAGAAGACACACCTGGAAAGAAGCTGCTTCCGCTGATGTGGTTAAAAGGTAACTGTCTATGTTCTTCTCTAGAATTTTATGATTTTAGGCTTCACACTTAGGCCTTTAATCCATTTTAAATTTACATTTGTGTGCAGTGTAAGAAAGTGGTCCAATTTCATTTTTTTGCATATTGCCATCCAGTTTTCCCATCACCATTTGTTAGAGTGACTGTCTTTTTTCCATTGGATATTCTTTCCTGCTTTGTTGAAGATTAACTGACCATATAGTTGTGGGTTCACTTCTGGGTTTTCTATCCTGTTCTACTGGGCTATGTGTCTGGTTCTGTGCCAGCACCATGCTGTTTTTATAACCACAGATTTGTGATACAACGTGAAGCTCAGAATTCTGATGCTTCGAGCTTTGCTTTCCTTCTTCAGTGTTGCTTAGGCTGTTTGTTTATTTGTTTGTTTCCTGTGGTTCCATACACATTTTAGGATTGTTGGTTCTAGCTCTGTGAAAAATGCTGTTGACATTTTGATAGGGATTGCGTTATTAAATGTGTAGATTGGTTTGTCTTCCAAATCCATGAGCATGGAATGACTTTCCATTTCTTTATATCATTTTCAATTTCTTTCATCAGTCTTTTATAGTTTTCAGAGTACAGGTCTTTCACCTCTTCATCAAAATAAGAAGCTTCTGCACAGTGAAGGAAACCATCAACAAACCTAAAAGGCAGCCTACAGAATGGGAGAAGATATTTGCAAATGACATGTCTGATAAAGGGTTAGTATCCAAGATATATGAAAGACTTATAAAACTCAACACCCCCAAAAATGAATAATCCAATAAAAAATGGGCAGAAAACATGAATAGATATTTTTCAAAAAAAGACATACTGATGGCCAACAGACACATGAAAACATGTTTAACACCACACTGATCATCAGGGAAATGCAAATCAAAACTACAATTAGATATCACCTCATACCTATCAGAATGGCTAAAATCAACAACACAAGAAACAACAGGTGTTGATGAGAATGTGGAGAAAGGGCAACCCTCTTGTACTGTTGATGCGAGTGCAAACTGGTGCCGCCACCCTGGAAAAGTACATAGAAGTTCCTCAAAAATTAAAAATATAACTACCCTATGATCCAGCAATTGTACTTCCAGGTATTTACCCAAAGAATCCAAAAATACTAATTCAAAGAGCTAAGTGCACCTTGATGTTTATAGCAACATTATCTGCAATAACCAAATTATGGAAACAGTTGAAGTATCCATCAACTGATGAATGAATAAAGAAGATATAGTATATACATATACAATGGAATATTTCTCAGCCATAAAAAAGAATGAAATCTTCCCATTCACAATGATATGGTTGGAGCTAGAGAGTATAATGCTAAATGAACTAAGTCAGTCAGAGAAAGACAAATGCCATGTGGTTTCATTTTTCATTGTCATGACTGAAGAGGTAAGGTGGTACTTCTGGAATCTAGTCCTAGAGACCAGAGATACTGCTAAACATCCTTCAATGCACAAAATAGCTCTCACCATGAACCAATATCCAGCTCTAAATGTCAACAGTATAAGACTAGTAAAACCTGCCTAATTAGATCCCTCAAAAGCCACAGCCATTCTAATGCCACCTGATGTGAATCCCAGTATGACAGAGGGGAAGTCAAAGTGGAATCAACTGCAGTCATAACTCTGGTTAAAATATTTTACTTCTGTGAATGTTGGGAAACAATGACCATGTGAATACATTCCTTGGTTTTGGAAGAGGCTGGAGAAAGCAAGGTGCCCTGAAGCTTCAGCTTCATTAGTTTCATGGTAAAGCCTCTTCTTTGGTGCTGTGTGTTGGATTCTTTCCTCTCGCCTCCATGTCCTCCAAAGGTAGGACGATTTGTTTTGCAGATAAGATGGGAAAAGTCTGCAAGCACTGAGCAGTGCCATTTTTCTAATCAAATAACGATCTGCTGGAGACAAGAGGTCCCAGCAGCCAGCCTTCAGTTTTCACCTGAAGTCCTGGCTGATCTCTCACTGATTTCTCATGAGTCCCACTTTTCTCCAGGACGATGCGGGTTTCCTTGGCTGGGAAGACATGAACACTTTATATCCTTTCCTTCACCAGATGTTTCCTCAAAAGTATTGTCTTTACTACATCTGAACCCACAATAGCTCTTTAAAATAATGCTTTTCTCTGTCTGATGGTAAAAGCAACCCATGTGTATGGAAGAACGTTAAGAAAGTAGAGAAAATATAAAGAAAAATAAAACATTGAAAAATACCACAACTGTTATGACTGAGCAATGTTTTGGTTTGTTTCTGTCTAGTAATTTTCTGTGGAAAATGTGGACTGTGTGTGTGTGCATGTGTGTATGTGTGTGTGTGTGTATTTAATTAGTATATCATATAGCTTTCTGTCCTTTTCATTGTTTTCATTTATATTTTTAATTCATTATATCTATCATATGTTCCTTGTCAGATGTTTATTTCATGACTATAAAACATTCTATCTTATAGTTATCATAATTCATAGAAGCATTTTTTCTTGTAAACATATCTATGCCCACCCTTAGTGTTCCCACTTCTATAAATGATGTTGTAATGAACATCCTTGTACATAAATCTTTGCCTATATCTTGATTCTTTCTTTAAAATAGATTTCCAGAATTGGAATAACTGGGCTAAAAAAATGAATATGTAAGGTACCTGAATAGAAATTATCAAATTACTTTCCATACCACAGTGTAATTTAAATTGTATTCCTAATGTCATCTTGATGATTAAGAGGAGGAATCTAAACCCTCAACATCCTAGTGTAATGAGAAAATCAGATCTCAATAGAAATAGCCATTATTATATACAATGTATGAAACTGTCTTGCCAAGAGCATGTAATTTGGGCCTGAAGGTGACTTAAGACACTGCCTCATTTTATGTAGGTCTGTACTGAGAGTCTGACAGAGATGAAGTTACTCACCTGAGGATGCACAGTGGACTGGTGTAGAAATGAGATGAGAACCCATGGTGCTAGGGTCAGCACTTAAAATTCATAATCTGTACATTTTATGTGGTTTTCAACTTAACTAATTTAAACATAGTGACCCTGTAAGACAGGACAGTGAAGGACAATGGCCATTTCACAGCTGAGGAAACTGAGGCCCCAAGAAATTGAGAGCCTTGTGCATAGCCCTGTAGTGATTATGGTCCAGCTTGGACACTCTCTTCCACTCAGCCAGGGTTCTCAATCTTGGTGGTGCATTAGAGTCCCTGGAAAAATACTTATGTCTGGACTCTATCTCAGACAAGTTGATCCGAATTTGGGGGATTAAGACTGAGCACTCTTATTTTTAAAAGCTCTCCAAATGATTTCAGTGTGTAGTCAGGGTTGAGAATACTGCACTACTTCTAGGACAGCAAAGTTTCAACTCTCCTGCTATCTCTGATATTTTGATTGTCTTGCTTCAAGCCTAGCATTAAGAAGGATTCTGAGGCTTCCTTGTCTTAGGAGCATCATCATAGTGTCTGCCATAAGCTGGGACTAGAGTTGGAAGGACACCATAAGTGTCCTTGCTATCCTGACACTGTACCATGTTGCCAACTCATAGTTTCTAGAAAGTAGATGATCCATAGAGATGCATGAAAATAGGGGCACAAACAAGAGTTAGCGTTAGGGTATAAATGGCAAGCAATCGTTAAAGGCCTAAAGCAAATTGCTACGGCATTTTATGAGTTCAAAAGTATTGTTCTCACAATGGTTATCCCGCTGCCTGTGAGTGAGAGGCTTCTCATGATATCAAACCCATGGCATCAAGCAGGTACAGACCAGGGATGCTGCTAATATCACACGACACACAGGACAACGCGCAGTAACACAGAATTACCTAGTCCAAGGTGTCAATGGTGTCAAGATTTGAGAAATCCTGAGTTAGAAAGACCTTATCTGGAATCCCTTTTATGATACCTAGTAGATGTGTGGTTTTGTAACATGCTCCATCTTTATGAATATCCTGATCTTTACGGTCCTCATAGTGGGTTAAATGAGATAGTCTATTACAGCTTTTAGCACAAGGGCTGGCTCCTGGAAGCTCTCAACAACCTTTAAGTGCTTTATAGATTTCTCCCCTAACAGATGCCTCACTGGAATTAGAACTGGGATGTGGCCAGCATGAGGCAGGAGGTAGGGCCATGCCAGGCACAGGTAAGTAATCAGGCCACAAGAAGGCAAAGGCCAGGACTTGCAGAAATATATTGAATTCCATATTTTCTTTGGATGTTTTCCAGTCCCAAATATGTCTACTTCATTGGGTGGATTATGGCTTGAATCAAGGACAGCCTTTTCTCTGAATGTAAAAGGTTACATCATGCATTTCCAGTATCTGTACAGCTTGCTTCTTCTTCCTCGAAATCATTTAGAGAGATGTGTCAGGCACATCAGATTTCCTGCTCACAGTGTCAGGTCTGGAAGGTCCCAGAGGGGGAGGAGGGAGAAGCAGAGGAATGGAAAGCAGTCTTTAGAAAAGGGGACTATTTGACACATACCAACACCCTGAGGGTTTTCTGCAAATTAAAACAAACATTAGAATGCATTTTTATATGAGGACCCACACTGCATTTTATGGAAAAGTTTAATTACTTGGGCACTAAAGTAATATTTTTATGCTCTTACATTAGCTTCCTCCAACCTTCTACACAAAGTGTGGTCCCTGGGCCGACAGCATTTGCTTCACAGAGTGTTTGTTAGAAATGCAGAATCTAGGCTCCACTCCTGAGGAAACGAGTGAAGCAGAACCTGCATTGTAATAAGGTCTCCAGGTGATTCTACAGTGAGAGAAGCATGTTCTCTTTGGTATGATTCCCTCTCCCTTTTATGAAATTTTGTCGTTCACCCTGCTTTCACAGTTCCACAGACCTCTTGTACATTTGTCTTTAATGGTGAAGCCACAGCAGTCCTTTCTGGGCCTCAGTGGGGTATAAATATTTAGTAATTGTAAATATTTAGTAATTTGTCCTCCAGACCAGGATCCAGTACAGAACTTGTCCTGACTGTTCTCTCCATGTTACAGGTGGGGCGCAGAGGCTCAAAAAGGATAACCCTGACTAAGAAAGGTACTGCTCTGCTGTGGCTTCGAGGACTTCATTAGCGTCCTATTACCACCCCCACGCCACAACTCAAAATTAACTAATAATAATAAAAAGGGTGATACTTTTGCCTAAAATTGCACTTAATAAATAAAGTTATACAAGCTCTGCCAATCCACTTCAAGACACTCCCCTCTCCACCCCTTTCAGTTCCCTCATGGTCCTTTGTGCCCTTCCAAATGGAACTTGGGGGGTGACACTGCACCCAAGGCCACTGACCTCCACCACATTGCCCCAATGTGTCTTCTGCAAACTAAGGAAGAAAACGTTTTAAGTAACTTGCCAAACACTTTGAATCAGGAAGGATTTTGGAAATTTCCTATGGCTTTATGAGGGACCTTCCAGAGGAAAGGGTCTTAACTGGCTATTCTATAGTCCCTTCCTGTCCAGTTCCTTTAATCAGAAGGAACCAGACTGGCTGTCCTGGATCAAGTTATTCCCTTTCCACACTGTCCCACAATGTGTCAGATAAAGAAAGGAGGGAAAGTGCGCAGTGGAGGAAGACTTAACATTGTGTCAGCCATGAGGACGGTCATTTAAACCATGATGGTGGCACACAGGCTTATTCTCTTTCCATCATGCTCTGAGGGTTTGGTACTGATTTCTCTGACCAAAGGGGGGCTGTGAAGATCTCAGTTACAAAGGAGTCAAGGGCTCAGCAGTGGGTGTGTAACAAGGGATTGTGAGGAGAACTGGGGCAGGAAGCTTCACAATCACGTTAGAATCCTGGCTTTGTGAGCTTACTGGAAACCACGTCGTGGGCAAGTTAGCTCATCTCACTGAGCATTCTGTTTGTGCATTCATAGTGTGGATATTGTGCTTTGTGGGCATTTTTGTGTAGCTGTGTAATCAAGGACATAGTACATAGTGTGGGCTTTGTAAATGGTAGTTCTGATGACAGCCATGATGATGGTGGTGGTGGTGGTGATAACTTGAAAATCATCTGAATTAGGAAACATTAAAGGCCTGGGGCATCTGGGTGGCTCAGTCAGTTAAGCATCTGACTCTTGATTTTGGCTCACATCATGATCTCACTGTTCATGACATCAAGCCCCATGTGATAGCACAGAGCCCGATTGGGATTCTCTTTCCCTTTTTCTCTGCCCCCCCCCCCCCCCCGGCTCATGCTCTCTCCTTCAAAATAAATAAAGAAACCTTAAAAAAAAAAGAATTAGGGTCCCTGGGTGGCTGAGTCTGACTTCCAGGGCATGATCTCACATTGCATGAGTTTACGCCCTGCTTTGGGTGAGCACAAGCCCTGCTTCTGATGAATCCTGCTTCTTTAGCTCTCTCTCCCCAACCTCTTCCTCCCTCTTTCTCTTTCTCTCTCCCTCCCCCTCATGGGGCTCTCTCTTTCTCTCTCTTTTTAAAAAATTTTTTTTAACATTTATTTATTTTTGAGAGACAGATCATGAGCAGGGGAGGAACAGAGAGAGAGGGACACTGGCTCAGAAGCAGGCTCCAGGCTCTGAGCTAACTGTCCGCACAGAGCCTGATGTGGGGCTTGAACCCACGAACTCTGAGATCATGACCTGGGCCGAAGTCGGACGCTCAACCAACTGAGCTACCCAGGTGCCCCTCTTTCTCTCTCTCTTTCTGTCTCTGCCCCTTGCTCACTTTTGCCCCCCCCCCAAAAAAAGAATTAAAGGCCTGTGATTTTTTTCATCCATGAGGAGAGAAGTGCCTTAGGAACAGTTTTCATTCAAACAGTTTTCATCAGGAGTGGTGCTGGCTTTTTCTGGTTCTTATAGATCAAGTGTGGAGACCATGGAGACCATCCAAATGCATGGGTTAAAAAATGTGCCTGGGGACACCTGGGTGGTTCAGTCGGTTAAGCCTGGAGCTTGTCTTCAGATTCTGTCTCCCTCTCTCTCTGACTCTCCCCTGATCGCACTGTCTCTCTCTGTCTCTCAAAAATAAAATTAAAAACATTAAAAAAATAAAAATAAATAAATAAAAGTAGTTTTATAAAAAAAAATGTGCCTGGAAATTAGACAGCCTGGGTTCAGTCTGGTTCAGCCACACCCTAATTCCAAAAATAATCAAACTGGCCAATCTAAGTCTCAGTTTTTCCATCTATAAAATGGGGGTAATCATACTAGGGGACTCAAAACCTCTTTGAGGAATGTGTTTAATACAGTGCTGAGAACAAAATTTGATTGCTGTTATTTATTTACATTTAAATATCAAGCCAGTTTTTAATGAGCATTAGTGAGCATTTAATGAGCAAAGGTTGTCTTAGTGTGGAATGGTTCAGATGGGTCCCTACCTACAGTAGAGACTCAGAGAAAGAAGCTACCTGACTAGCCTAGAGCACCGTGGAGACAAGAAGTCTTTCTTTCTTTCTTTTTTTCTCTCTCCTTCCTTCCTTCCTTCCTTCCTTCCTTCCTTCCTTCCTTCCTTCCTTCCTTCCTTCCTTCCTTCCTTTCTCTTTCTTCCTTCCTTTCTCTTTCTTTCTTTTTCTTTCTTTCTTTCTTTCTTTCTTTCTTTCTTTCTTTCTTTCTTTCTTTCTTTCTTTCTTTCTTTCTTTCTTTCTTTCTTTCTTTTGAAAGAGAAAGAGAGCAGGGGAGGGGCAGTAAGAGAGAGAGAGTGAGAGAACCCCAAGCCGGCTTCCCACTATTCCATGAATCATGAGATCATGACCTGAGCCTAAATCAAGAGCCACATACTTAACCAACTGAACCACCCAGGTGCCCCAGGAGGCCTTTCTTATGAGCCTGAACTGCAGGATTTATCAGCAAATCTATTGCTAAGAAAAAATTGTGATCTACTTTCTAATTTCTTTCCATATTGCCAAAGGACTATAGAATGATCCTTATGGGCCAATCTGGGTGATTTCCATGTACAATATTTAAATACTCTCAAGTTGGTTTCCATTTAGATGGCATGTTGTTCCTTCATGTTTATCAGCCTGTGTAATCAGAGCTTCTTCTGCAGGAAGGTTTAGGGTGAGCTCTTGCAAAACAACCCTATGAACACATATGTATCATATGAATATTGTGATTCTTTTTTGCTTTCCCCATTGTGTCACATACAGGAACAGAAATAAGACCTTCATTATGACAATTTAATATTTTTCCTTTTTGCTTCTATGACTTATTATACATTTGACATATTTTCTGGGGAAAGGGGGATATTGTAATTTTCTTTAGTGCCTACCAATTAAAGACTAAGCATTTTGTTGGAGGAGGGCAGATTATGATCAGAAGTAAATAAACTCTGTAGCAATTAATATCTCATTTTTCTAAAACTAGTTTAGGAATAAAAAAACAAGGAAAGGAGAATGCAGAAACTATTATCTCAGATTGTTGTTTCTAAAACTGTTTTCCAAACTGTAAAGATGAATTTTTTTTTCTATTATGCAATTTCTCTGGCCTGCATAAATCCAGTGGACACTTTCAGCTGGGCAGAAAATTCCCAGTTTGTATAAGTTACAAGAAATACTGTCTTCATTTCTTTTTGGCACAGAGGCCAGTCATTCATTCATTTGAGAACTGATTCAGTCATTCATTCAACAATTTCTGTTGAACGTTTATTGTACAGAGATGAATGAATCATGGACCATACATTAAGGGATGCACATTCATGGGGACAAGAGACATGTGTGTCCACTGTAACCAGTGTGGGGATTATGAAGCACAGGTTTGCAAGCTCTGAGTAGAGATCCCCATCTGGTTGGACACCCTCAAGAAAACTTCCTAAAAAGTGAATGTTAAGGTGATTCTTGATGGATGAAGAATAATGAGTTAAGTTTTGGTGAAGTAAATGAGAAGAGAAAGGGATATTGAAGGGGAGAAAGAGCACATGCAAAGGCACAGAGGTCAGGAAATATGGTGGGTTCATGGAGCAAAATGAAAAGCAAAGCTATTCCAGAAGGCAGTGGGGTGCCCTTGAATGTCATGAACTGAATGCTGGTTAGTGCTATTAAAAGAGAGGAAAGAAAGAAACATAGAAACATAATCCTGTGACTCCGTAATAGATCCATGCTTCCACCAGATTTCAAGTCATGTTTAATCCCATATTGAGAAGGGTCTATTGTTCTCTCTTCTCCAGGAAATGCTCCATAGTCAAAACATCACTTGACATTCCATCCTCTTGCAACAAGCAGAATGACTGAAGCTATACTTTGTCTTATAGTTATGATCCATGACAATTACATTACCAAGAATAACAGTCTTTAGAGCAAGATCCACAAATTATCACTAGTGTTTAAATCAACGCCCAGTCACTTAAATAAATATCCACTTTGCTAAATTACTTTCTCTGTCAGTGTCAGGGAGAAAGAGTGCCTGAGAGCTTTTGTTTGACATTAGAAATGAAGACCCAAGGAGCAGGGATGGGCAAATTGAGAAATAAATTTATCAAATAGTTAAAACATCAATGCTATGAAGTCAGAGGAGTATTTCTGAACATCTATGTGAAAGTATTTGGCTCCAGGGCATGAACGAGTGCCCTAGTCATCTAGAGGTAGAAATCAGAAAAAGAACAGTTTAAAAGCACAAAACCCATTTTGACAGATGTCTGTTTGGAACAGTTGGGAGTTTTGTGAATGCCTCGCCAGGTGGCTTTTTAAGCTCTCCCTAATCTCTAATGAGTCTGCTTTCTTCTCTCACAACTGGGGCGGCTGTTGTTCCCTTCAGACTTGGCAGAGGGTGTTGTGGCTAAGGGAAAACCAATGAGGCTGAAAGGCCTTCTGAGCAGCCCTTTTCCCTCTGTCTGCTGGGATGGTCTGCCCTTTAGTAAAAGTAATAGCCAATTTTATGTTGTGGCAGATCAGGCATTTTATAGATGTGATTTCATTTCATTCCATATAACATTACCAGGTAAGTATTGTCATCTTCATCTTCACAGGAGGAAACTGTAGTTCAGAGGAGTTTAACTAGATTGGCAAAGTCACCTGGCCAATAGTGGTAGAGCTGGGTTTAAACCCAGGAGTCTGATGCCCAAACCATGTTTTCCCAACATAGCATACTATCTTCCTGTGGTATCTGGACTTGTAGCATAGGATTTGTGTCCTAAACTATTAAATTCCTAAATCAGGTTTCTTAGAGCATACTCTTTTCCCACTGAAACAAGAGTTATCCAAAGGGAGAGGATTAGAGATAAAAATTTAAAAACCCTAAGACTCATGCCCAAGATGTTGTGCCCATAACAGAATATATCTATGAATCTTCCATGATAGACAAAGAGGTTTTGAACAAGTCGCTTTACTTCCCTGGTTCTACACCTGTAAGCTGAAGGAATGGGGTCATATGTTCTCTGTGAGTCATTTAGTCTTCAAATGTATAACTCTGATTTACTCAGCAAACGGAGGTTCTCCAGGCTGCAATTATAGAAACTCAACCTGAACTAAACTGCACATGTTCCAACTAGGTGATTTTATTAATATCATGTTTGAGGAACACCATGTACTCTGAAGACTGCAAGGCAGTTGGTCTTTAGGAAGTGATTTTGCAGTTGAGGCACTGAGAACTACCAAGTCCCTGCCCTCTTGGCCTCTCTTCTCTGCTTCTCCTGGATACTTATTTCCTCTTTCTTGCAGACTAGTCTTCCCTGCGGAGCTGTTCAGGTGGCAGAAAATCATTGTCTCTTAGATCTCATCCAAGTTTTGCAGAAACTGATTTCCCCAGCTTGGATTTCATTGGACCAATAAATGAAGCCAGAGGGTGGAGTCACATAGATGGACAAGTTGCTCCCATTCATCTTGGAGGGTAGAGAAGAGTCATAAGTTGATAATGAGCCAAGCTGAATCATTCCAGAGGATGAGAACCATGGCTCCCATTGATTCAAGTTGTTGGCTAAGATGAAGAGATACTGGAGGACTTACACACTCTCATATAGCAAATGACTAGATGGACGAAGAATAGACCACAGATTTTAGCTTTTAGTCCTCTCTGCCTACTTGATTATTTCATTAGATCTCATGAAGGAATCTACTACCTTATTTGAGTTGATTCTGTGACTGCTTTGAGAGGCAATTCTAAGTACCAGAAGAAGGAATCTAAAAAATCATACCTCCTTCCCCTCTCTATAAGGTACATCTTTTCCTATGTACATTCAGTTGATCCAAAGTAAAATTAAATTGAAAATGTCCCCTTCCACAGTAAGTGCTCATTCAAACTCTAACCTTCTGAGACTGTTAGGAAAGATTTTATCAAACTATTTGAGAGGTGAGCAATAAATAGATTCCGCATTTCTTATAAAGCTTAAACCTCATACCTCTTTAGCCCTGAGAGCATGGCTGTAAGGTATCATTGTGGCTTTCTTGAAAGGCCTTATGTCTCTACCAGTAGGACGTGATCCTGTTTGAGGGACCCAGGCACTTGGAACTATGGAAGAATTTCCTTTGTGTGAAACTTAGCTCAAACATGCTCTGTCACGCTTGATGGAGTTGTTTATGGGCTACTTCCTTTCAACCCCAACCAGCAGGCCCATGGCTGCATTTCACAAGCTATTAAAAACATGAGCACTCTCCTTTTTTTGTGTGTGTGGCATCTAACCATTTATCTTGAATATTACATATTTGGAAAAGCATTCAAAATAGAAAATGATGGCTTTGGGGGATTCTGACTATGCCCTAAGTAAACTAGATCTATAATCTGAAACATATTCACATTATGCAGGAATGATGACCATAGTCTGTTGCCATGATTTTTTTCAATACTTGAAAGCTTCATTTTTCTGTTTTCAGGGAATTATGTTTTGATTTCTGTTTTCCATAGACAGTAGCAGACACTCACCTCCCTTAATCATTCATGACCTTCCCTTACTGTTATTATTTTGGCTCCAAAGAGTTTCTCCTTCTCCAAAAATACCCTCCAGAGCACTGAACATTTTTCTCAGTTATCACTTAAACCAATACAATCTTTTGTTAAATTAAATTCTTACAGTTTATGAAACACTTTTAGGAACATTTTATCATTTGATCCTCTCCTAAACCTTGTGAAATAGTTGTTATTCTCATCTCCATTTTACAGATGAGGAAACTGAACTTCAGAGAGCTACCAAAGGTTACACAAAATGGGATGTAAAGCCTGTGACTCAATCACTCATTCATTCATTCATTCATTCATACATTCATTCATTCACACATTCATTCATTCATTTAGAAAGCAATAGTTTAGTACAGATAAACAAGCATATCCCTGCTCTAAATGCTCTAGAGACTCCAAGAAATTCAAAGGAATGCGATAGATTCTTCTGGTAGTGTGACTACATGAGGTTTGCAGAAGACCATTAGCTGTGTTGTGTCTGATAGCACCACACTTGACTATGTTATGCGCCATTCCCACAAGTACTTGATCGTGTGTTGCACTACGCCTGTTGCTTTTTTCCAATGAGGGCTAACCCCAAGTAGATGGCTACAGAGCTAAGAGGGAGGGAACTTGTTAGCCCTTCCATTTGGCTCAGCTGACAGAGTCTTAACCACAATATCATGCTGATGACAAGACACACACTCTGCTTTCATCTTTCTTTGCCTTCCCTTCAAGCTTATTCTCAATGGCTGCTGATTTTATTTCTCCCTAGAAAGACAACTGCGTTCATCTTCTTTACATGGTAGCTAGGGTTTGGCAAACTTCCTGTAAAGGGATAAGAGCAGGACCAGGTGCATGAGGCACTTGTGCTGGGTAAAAAATATAGGAGGGGGTAAAAAAAAAACACCCAACTTGGTAATTAAGATAAATATATTTCAATACAATATTTTAAAAAATCAAAGTTAATACATAAATCCATGATGAACAACAGATCAAAAACTTCAACAAAGATCAAATGAGCTGCGGTACTGTGCCGAGCCATGTAGGAGCTTGGTGCAAAAGGAATGATCAGTGATACAGATCCTTTGCTAGTGCATTGAAATCCTATGCAGGTTTTGGCCTTCATTTGGTCTTGTGCCCAGGACACCTCGAAATTCTCCTTATGTTTTCCTCAGTGGGTGTCCTCGGGAAATCTCTTTTCTGTTAAGCATGTCTCACTGCTCCTAACTATCCCTAATTTTGGAAAACCCAACTTGTGATTTCCGAGGCAACCTCAGAGTCTAGAAAATATTTCTGAGGTTTTCCCATAGCAGTGGTCATTCCTGAGAGTTGGGAAGACAGGAGCGTCCATGGCTTCCTGGGCCTTAGAAGTCTGCTAGAGATCTCATTATACTCCAGATATGGCAAAAAGAGCATTTGGTCAATGATTCCCTTATGATTTCTTGTCGTTGATCCCAAAGTCAGAGTTCAAAAGGAGATTTTCATTCCCACAACTAACATTTAACCTATTTTTGATTAATGACAAATATGTTTGGTTTGTTTACAACATCGTCTTAAGATATTTTGAAAGATATTTCAGATAGTATCACTGACAAAACAGGGTGAGGGTCACTTCATTGATATGTTTGCTTTGGTCCCTTTTCTGTTGGTTGTTAATTGATAGAAGAAGAGTGCTATGGTCTGAATATTTGTATCCCCCTAAAATCCACTTATTGAAGCCTAACCCCAAAGGTGATGGTAGTAAGAGGTGGGATCTTTGGGAAATAATCAGGTGCTGAGTGTCCTAGGATTTGTGCCTTTATAAAAGAGGCCTGAGAAAGCTCCCTTGCCCTCCTCACCATGTGAGGTTACAACTATGTACTGATGCCATGGAGAAACGGGTCAGGGTGTCCCATTTCCCAGCCAGGAGCCCCAGATCAGGTGAACAGAAGGCTACATGATATATGCAAGTGAGGGGCTGGCTTCTATAGATCTATTTTCCTATGTGAATCTACATCTTTATGTGAATATGTGAATAACTCTTTCCAGGCACCCGCTCTGCCTGGAAGTAGGTTCCTGTGAACCCCACCACATCCTATGTATGATCTCTTTCATGTATCTGCTGCCTGTGTTCTGAGCCTCATGCCTGACCTTCAACATGGAAATCCACTTCGGGCATGGTGGACGTAAGGACTGCATTCCCATCTTCAGTCTCTAGGCCTGGGCTTCTCTTGGTTCACATGTGGGTAAACTGCATCTTGCCTTCTTAGGAAACCTATGGTCCGAGAGCTGCTTAGAGAGTTGCAGCTGTCATTCTATATAGAGGGACCACATTTTCTAAAATAAAAATTTGTTGAACTATAGTTCATGCACTGTGATCTTACACATTAGAAGAGAGTACTTTGAATGAAGAGTCTCTAGGAAATTCAGTATGAATCTCTGTATTTTTGATAAATGTGTGTATTTAAAAATTATTTATTAATTTATATTATGGTATTAAGACATATTGATTTTATAAATAGCAGTGACTTATGCTGCCTGCAAGAATTTCCATGATCATCTTAATATATAACTCATTCGGGGGCCATGGGGTCGGGAGTAAGCATTTTTCCTTGATGCTGAATATCATATTCAATACCTTCTCCTTTAAAATTTAACTGTCTTTGAGTTAATATTTCAGAACTAAATCTGATTGATTTTACAAAAGGAATCAGCATACAAATGTGTATTTTTAATTCCTACAGGGGACTCTTTAGTCTCTAAAATGTAACAGTATTATAGTCAAGCTAAGTGAAACATTCTGATCAAAGTTAGGATGATTTGAAGGACTGATCCAGTTAATGCCTGTGAGTTCTAAGGACGTCCTCCAAGAGTAATATACCATGAAAGGGACAGGGTTCCAGGGGGAGGGAATAGGTTCTCCTATAGACTCTGGTCAGCCCAAAATAGCAGTGCAATAAGTACACTCACTAGTTAAAAAAAAAAAAGTCTAAAAAAGACAAATAATAGATCTCCTCTCAAGCTCATAGCCCCTTGACAGTTTCTGCCATTGTTTATTAAACCCGTGTAACTTGAAAAATAAAACCAGTGCTATCTTCTGAGATGAATCCTGGTTTTCTATTTGCCCTTTCCTCTTTCTCTGTTAAGATAAATGTCCCTTTCAAGTTGTTTTGTACCTGTCTTAAGAATAACTCCTGAAAATTGCCCACAGATAAAGTAAGAAATGACTCTCCCCTCCAAACCCATTCTTTGGCACAGAAATCTGAATTGATATGTGTCAGGCAAAGAGAAGCTGTAAGAAGATCCACACACAGTATTACCTCCTGTGTGCTGGATAGGAGAGGTGGTTTGTGGGACACACCAGCATTGGTTTAACTTTTGAAAAGCTGACCGAAGTGTAATGCAGTATCCAATCAATATGCTTGCGATGGACTTCCACAAGGGGAAGTAGACTGAGTTCCCACCACTTTAAGGGTGTCATCTCAAGAAAGCACTGATGCATTTGGTAAGATCACTGTATTCACAGAGAGATGAAGTGAACTTTAGCCTTCATTCTGTGTTTTTAACATTAGTTTTCCCTTGAATTAATTTTTCAGAGACCTTAAGGTGTTTGAGAACCTTTCCTTCCTTGGGAGACAGTGCCGCATGCTGGATAGAACAGGGGCCTTGGGAGAGCAGACCTGGCCTCAGAGTTTATCTAAGCACTTACTGTCTGTGTGACCTTGAGCAAATTACTTCATTTCTCTGAGCCTCCACTTTTCCACCCCATCTATAATACGGGTAGAACAGTCCCCTCTTCACAAGACTGTTGTAAGACAGAATGATTGACAGTCATTCATTCCCTTACACACCCCGCCTTTTAAATGCTTCTGAATGATATTTCTGAAGGAAAAAAAGAGATAAATTAGCCAAATGTGAATTTTCAAATGAGGTTTGTTTACTACCATTATGAACAAACATATATTTAATATTTTTTAAAGTGTTTATTTTTGAGAGAGACAGAGTGCAAGCAGAGGAGGGGCAGAGAAACACAGAAGCCAAAGCAGGTTCCAGGCTCTGACAGAGCCTGATGTAGGGCTTGAATTCACGAACCGCGAGCTCATGACCTGAGGTGAAGTTCGACGCTTAACCAACTGAGCCACCCAGGTCCCCCCATATAATATATTTAGTATTTTAAAAGAGGGGAAAAGATGGAAATAAATTAAGCCACAAATCTAATTTACTTTATTTAAAGATATTTCAGTTTTTATTAATCTATTTATATCTGGCTTTGCTTTGTTAGCCAGTGGCTTCCTCTCTCTAGCAAGCAGGTGCCATTTACCAAATACATACTGTGTTTTGTATTTACAAACTTCACACAGCTAGAACATTAGGAGAACAAGTTGGTTTCAATTAAAATACATCGCCTCTTTAAAAAAAAATCTTTCTGATTTGATAAATCAAGAAGAGATTCAAGAAAGTTGGGTGCAGCCTGCGCATTTTTGGCAAAGAAACCCATATTCCACTTTGGAACTGGGTGTAAATAAGACACCCCAAATAACACTTCTCTTCTTGTTCCTGCCTTGACTGCAAAGAAAGACATGGTTCAGAATATGCTGAATACGGTCTAATATGCTTTGGAGGTCATATTTGCCAGAACAGTCAAATCTTGATGATTTAGGATCAGGAATATGAAAGGCATATATGAAATTCATGTAAAATCTCAATGTCTCATTTTTAACCACAGATCCTAATTTCCCACCACATAAGCTATTTTTAAAACTCAAAGGGAAATGAAATACTTAGACATGAGATTTCCCCCCTTTGCTTTCTCTTGATAAGCCCTCTGGAGTCCAGTGTTAAGAGTGCCAGGCAGGGAAGAAACAGCCAGGAGATAAAGCCCCGTGAGGGAGAGCTGTGTCAGCAAGAGTCCCTGGATTCCTACCCGACTCTGTTCTTACTAGCTCTGTGGCAACTGACAAGTTATATAACCTCTCCCACCGTTAGTTTCCTCATCTGTAACCTGACAATAGCAGAAGCAAAGAAACAGATTATTTACTTGCCAATTGATATGACAAAATAACTAACTGATTGAATATTGGTATTTTCTGCCTTTGTTCAAGTATCAGTTGTTTGCAACGTTAATGTACTTTTAAAGGATTTTTAAAAGAATGTTTTAACATCTTTGTGATGTCTAGGATGATTTAGCAACTTTTAATGTGCTCTAATGCTTTCTCTGCTTTTGAGAGAAATTATGTTTCTAATTTATTTTCAGTCATTTATGAAAATGAGTGAAGTTAGAAATAAAACAAAGCTAAAAGAACAATAAAGACAAAATTAAGAAAAGCAAAAATTTAAAAAGGCAATAAAAAGTATCCATTTTTGCCTCTTTAGCCAGAATTTCCACGCATTTTTAAAAGTTTGTATAGTTTTGCACAATGTTTGCTAAATATTACTGAGGTCAATCATGTGTTACTTTTAAAAATGGAATGTGGAATAAAAAGCTAAGGAATATTTGTTTAGACGATTTCTTACTATTTGAACATTCTGATAGGCATTGTGCTTTTTTTCTCAAGATCATTACTATACATCTAGATGGTGCAGGTCCTTTTAGTTTGCAGTTTCTAAAAAGGCAAAGTTGGCATAACTGCCAGAATACTTAAATTATTTTTAAAGAAAAATACTTAAAAAGTGGTACAATATCTAAGGAAAATTAATTAAAAATGAAAAATACAGTTAACATAAGAAAATAAGAAAATCAGCCTAGATGGCTCAATCAGTTTAGTGTCCAACTTTGGCTCAGGTCATGATCTTGCTGCTTGTTAGTTCGAGCCCTATGGCAGTCTTTGTGCTGGCAGCTTAGAGCCTGGAGCCTGCTTTGGATTCTGTGTCTCCCTCTCTCTCTGCCCTTACCCCACTCATTCTCTGTCTCTCAAAAATAAATAAATATTAAAAATTTTAAAAAAAGAAAATCATTTTAGGATGCATAGACATCAATTTATGAATTACTAATCAGATACTTTCAATCAGTTCACTTAGAACTGAACATAAAAATTTAAAACTCAAAAATATTGCTGGACAAATAGAGCAGGCAGAATTGGCTAAAAGTACATAAAATATTTGTAAACCAATGATCTGAAAATAGACAAAAATGTATAATTGCACACATAATGTTTGATTGCTTTCCAAATTGAAAACAACCTACAAAATGTATAAAATCTCATAAAGAGTACCAAAGCTGCTTAATGATACACCCAAATGAATAATATATAATACCCCCAAAATTCTATATCTAGATTTTTACCAAGTTAATAATTTAGCCAGTTTATTTCAACCAATTTATTTTAAACAATTCATGTGTAACCCTAATGTCCTACCTTGTAAGATGGTGAATGAAGATGATAATAGATGTTTGTAAAATAACTGGTTCAAAATAGACACATAATAAAACATAGCTCTCCATATGTTCTGAGGCTCAAAAAGCTTGGTGCCAAAAATGTATAACAAAAATTAGTGTAACAAATTGAAATAAGCTTTAGGATTTGAGGATTGCTGAAGAATAATTTCTCCAAGTCATCTTTTACTCAGCATGTCTGATGTTTGCATCCTTAGTGAAACTGTTCTCTCTGGCAGAAAGAGAAATACATAAAGTTGATTCAATTCTAAAACTCATTGACTTGTCAATTTGTGCACCTATATTTGGTAAGCCTTGTTAGAGGAGGTTTATATAACCAGAGGCTTACCAGCTTCAGGGCTGCTTTCTGCATTCTCTCTCTGGTCTTCCTACCATTGGTTTGTGGTGACCAGCATTTGGACCACAAATCACAGTGCCTGGTATTATGTGCAGTAATATCAGAATTTTGGGTTATATTCTTACTTATACACACACACACACACACACACACACACACACACACACACATATCAGCTAAAACAAATTCTATCTCATGATTCTTTTATCCTGTTTTTTTTAAATAACTTTTTGCTTTTTCTGTAGGCAAGAACTCTCTTATATCCCACTCTAAAGGGAACTAACTTTGGGCCAGTTTCCCAGCTGTTATCCTGGAAATACCCACTGCCTTGCTATTGCCTGTTTTATCATCTGTTTTCTGGAACCCATTTCTCTCTCTTTTTCAGGCTTACTCCCTCATTTTGGTGAACTGTATCTTCTGGCAACACCTTGAGAAAAATGTTCATGGGTATGTTTGAGACTTTGGATATCTTAAACCACCTTTATTTTATTCTTGTACTTGATTTATGGTTTCCCAAGGATAAATTCAATTTTTTTCAGTATTTTCAAGCCTAATATTGCGTCTAATATTGTTATAAGAAGTGTGGTGTCACTCTGTTTTGCAGTCTTTCTTGTAGCTTTAAGATCCTGTTATTGTTGGTGATCTGATAAATTCATGGTAATAGGCCTTGTTGAGGGTCTTTTTAAATTTATTATGCTGACCACTTACAGGATCCTTCCAATTTAGAGCATGGGAAATTTTTCTTATACTATTTCTTTGATAATTTTCTTTTTGCTACATTCTCTAGTCTTTCTGGAATCTCTCTCTCTGGAAGTTGGACTTCTTGAATAAATTCTTTACATGTTATCTATTCTATTATGTGTCCTTTCAATTTTTGTTCTACTTTTGGAGAGATTTCTTTCACTTGACATTTTAACTTTTTGCTGATAAAAAATAGTTAAATACTGGATTTTTAAAATTAACTTATTTTTAATTTACATCCAAGTTAGTTAGCAGATAGTGCAACAGTGATTTCAGGAGTAGATTCCTTAATGCCCCTTACTCATTTAGCCCATCTCCCCTCCCACAACCCCTCCAGCAACCCTCTGTTTGTTCTCCATATTTAAGAGTCTCTTATGTATTGTCCCCTCCCTGTTTTTATATTATTTTTTGCTTCCCTTCCTCTATGTTCATCTGTTTTGTATATTAAAGTCTTTATATGAGTTAAGTCATATGACATTTGTCTTTCTCTGACTAATTTCGCTTAGCATAACAGCCTCTAGTTCCATCCACATAGTTGCAAATGGCAAGATTTCAGTCTTTTTGATTGGCGAGTAATACTCCATTGTGTGTGTGTGTGTGTGTGTGTGTGTGTGTGTGTGTATACACCACTTCTTTATCCATTCATCCATCAATGGACATTTGGGCTCTTTCCATACTTTGGCTATTCTTGATAGTGCTGCTGTACACATTGGGGTGCATGTGCCCCTTTGAAACAGCACACCTGTGTCCCTTGGATGAATACCTAGGAGTGCAACTGCTGGGTTGTAGGGTAGTTCTATTTTTAACTTTTTGAGAAACCTCCATACTGTTTTCCAGAGTAGCTGCACCCCCAGTTTGCATTCCCACCAGCAGTGCAAAAGGGATCCTCTTTCTCCACATCCTTGCCAACATCTGTTGTTGCCTGAGTTGTTAATGTTAGCCATTCTGACAGGTATAAGGTGGTATCTCATTGTGGTTTTGATTTGTATTTCCCTAATGATGAGTGATGTTGAGCATTTTTGCATGTGTTGCTTGGCCATCTGGACGTCTTCCTTGAAGAAGTGTTTATTTGTGTCTTTTGCCAATTTCTTCACTGGATTATTTGTTTTTTAGGTGTTGAGCTTGATAAGTTCTCTATAGATTTTGGATACTAATGCTTTATCTGACATGTTATTTGCAAATATCTTCTCCCATTCCATTGGTTGCCTTTTAGTTTTGCTTATTCCTTTGCTATGCAGAAGCTTTTTATTTTGATGAGGTCTCAATAGTTCATTTTTGCTTTTGTTTCCCTTGTCTCCAGAGATGTTTTGAATAAAAAGTTGCTGCAGCCAAGGTCAAAGAGGTTTTTGTCTGCTTCCTCCTTGAGGATTTTATGGCTTCATGTCTTATATTTAGGTCTTTCATCCATTTTGAGTTTGTTTTTCTGTATGGTGTAAGAAAGTGGTCCAGGTTCATTTTTCTGCATATTCCTGTCCAGTTTTTCCAGCACCACTTGCTGAAGAGACTGCCTTTAATCCATTGGATATTCTTTCCTGCTTTGTCAAAGATTAGTTGGCCATATGTTTGTGGGTCCATTTCCGGATTCTCTGTTCTGTTCCATTGATCTGGGTGTCTGTTTTTGTGCCAGTACCATACTGTCTTGATGATTACTGCTTTGTAATACAGCTTGAAGTCCAGGTTTATGATGCCTCCTGCTTTGGTTTTCTTTTTCAAGATTGCTTTGGCTATTTGGGGTCTTTTCTGGTTCCATACAAATTTTAGGATTGTTTGTTCTAGATCTGTGAAAAATGCTGGAGTTATTTTGATAGGGATTGCTTTGAATATGTAGATTGCTTTGGGAAATATTGACATTTTGATAATATTTGTTCCTCCTATACAGGAGCATGGAATATTTTTCCTTTTTTTTTTTTTTTTGTCTTCTTCAATTTCTTTTGTAAGCTTTCTATAGTTTTCAGTGTGTAGATTTTTCACCTCTTTGGTTAGATTTATTCCTAGGTATTTTATGGGTTTTGGTGCAATTACAATGAGATCAATTCCTTGATTTCTCTTTTTGTTGCTTCATTATTGGTGAATAGGAATGCAACCGATTTCTGTGCATTGAGTTTATATCCTGTGGCTTTGCTGAATTCATGGATCAGTTCTAGCAGTTTTTTGGTGGAATATTTTGGATTTTCCATATAGAATATCATGTCATCTGTGCAGAGTGAAAGTTTGATCTCCTCTTGGCTGATTTGGATGCCTTTTATTTCTTTGTGTTGTCTGATTCTGAGGCTAAGACTTCCAATACTATGTTGAATAACAGTGGTGAGAATGGACATCTCTGTCTTGTTCCTCACCTTAGGGAGAAGTTCTCAGTTTTTCCCTCTTGAGGATGATATTGGTGTTGGGTCTTTCATATATGGCTTTTATGATCTCAAGATATGATCCTTCTATCTTTACTTTCTTGAGGGTTTTTATCAAGAAAGGATACTATATTTTGTCAGATGCTTCCTCTGCATCTATTGAGAAGTTCATGTGGTTCTTGTCCTTTCTTTTATTGATGTGATGAATCACATTGATTGTTTGTGGATATTGAACCAGCCCTGAATCCCAGGTATAAATCCCACTTGGTTGTGGTGAATAATTTTTTAAATGTATTGTTGGATCTCATTGACTAATATCTTGTTGAGAATTTTTGCATCCATGTTAATCAGGGAAATTGGTCTATAGTTATTCTTTTTAGTGAGGTCTTTGTCTGGTTTTGGAATCAAGGTAATGCTGGCTTCATTGAAAGAGTTTGGAAGTTTTCCTTCCATTTCTATTTTTTGGAACAGCTTTAAGTGATTAGATGTTAACTCTTCTTTAAATGTTTGCTAGAATTCCCCTGGGAAGCCATCTGGGCCTGGACCCTTGTTTTTTGGGAGACTTTTTTTTTAAATTACTAATTCAATTTCTTTCCTGGTTATGGGTCTGTTCACATTTCTATTTTGTCCTGTTTTAGTTTTAGTAGTTTATATATTTCTAGAAATTTTTCCATTTCTTCCAGATTGCCCAATTTATTGGAATATAATTGATCATAATATTCTCTTATTATTGTTTTTATCTGCTGTGTTGGTTGTGATCTCTCCTCTTTCATTCTTGATTTTATTTCCTTGGGTCCTTTCCTTTTGCTTGTTGATCAAACTGGCTAGGGGTTTATCAATTTTGTTAATTCTTTCAAAGAATTAGTTTCTGGTTTTATTTATCTGTTCCTGACTGGATTTTTGTTTGTTTGTTTTGTGTTTTTGGGGTTTTTGATTTGTTTTCGCTTGGTTTTGGTTTTGATCGCATTGATTTCTCCTCTAATCTTTATTATTTCCTGGTTTCTGCTGGTTTGGGGTTTTATTTGCTGTTCTTTTTCTAACTCTTTAAGGTTAGGTTGTGTATCTGAGACCTTTCTTCCTTCTTTAGGAAGGCCTGGATACTTCCCTCTTATGACCACCTTTGCTGAGTTCCAGGGATTTTGGACTGTGGTGTTATCATTTTCATTGGCTTTCATTTGCTTTTTAATTTCCTCTTTAACTTCTCGTTTAGCCCATTCATTCTTTAGTAGGATGTTCTTTAGTCTCCAAGTATTTGTTATCTTTCCAAATTTTTTCTTGTGGTTGATTTCAAGTTTCATAGCACTGTGGTCTGAAAATATGCATGGTATGATCTTGATCTTTTTGTACTTGTTGAGGGCTGATTTGTGTCCCAGTATGTGATCTATTCTGGAGAATGTTCCATGTGCACTGGAGATGGATATGTATTCTGCTGCTTTAGGATGCAATGTTCTGAATATATCTGTTAAGCCCATCTGGTCCAGTGTGTCATTTATAGCCATTGGTTCCTTGTTGATTTTATGTTTAGATGATCTGTTCATTGCTGTAAGTGGGGTGTTGAAGTCCCCTACAATAATGGTATTATTATCAATGAATTTCTTTATGTTTGTGATTGATTTATATATTTGAGTGCTCTCACATTTGGAGCATAAATGTTTACAATTGTTAGGTCATCTTGGTGGATAGACCCCTTAATTAGGATATAATGCCCTTCTTCATCTCTTGTTACAGTCTTTATTTTAAAGTTTAGGTTGTCTGATATAAGTATGGCTACTTCAGGTTTCTTTTGTCTACCATTAACATGATAGATGGTTCTCCATCTCCTTACTTTCAATCTGAAGGTATCGTTAGGTCTAAAGTGGCTCTCTTACCCTGTGTCTTTTGATTGGAGAATTTAGTCCATTGACATTTAGAATGAGTACTGAAAGATATGAATTCACTGCCATTATGTTGCCTGTTGGAGTTTCTGGTGGTGTTCTCTGGTCCTTTGTAGTTTTTGTTGTTTTTGGTCTTTTTTTTTTCTTTTTCATCTTTTCTCCCCTTAGAGAGTCCCCCTTAAAATTTCTTGCAGGACTGGGTTAGTGGTCATGAACTCCTTTAATTTTGAGGGAGGGAATTTTTAATCTCTCCTTCTATTTTGAATGACACCCTTGCTGGATAAAGAATTCTTGGCTAGATATTTTTTGATTCAGCACCTTAAATGTGTCCTGCCACTCCTTTCTGGCCTGCCAAGTTTCTGTGGATAGGTCTCCTGCAAACCTAATCTGTCTTTCCTTGTAGTTTAAGGACTTTTTCCCCCTTGCTGCTTTCATGATTCTTTCTTTGCCTCAGTGTTTTGTGAATTTGACTATGATATACCTTACTGATGGTTGGTTTTTGTCGGATGCTTCCTGGACTTTGATGTCTGTGTCTTTCCCCAGGTTAGGAGAGGTTTCCACTATGATTTGCTCACCTGTTTTTCTCTCTCTTCATCTTCTGGGACCCTATGATTCTGATGTTGTTCCTTTTTAATGAGTCACTGATTTCTCTAATTCTTAAATCATGTTCTTTTGCCTTAGTCTCCCTATTTTTTTCTGCTTCATTATTCTCCATAGGTTTGTCCTCTATGTCACTGATTTGCTGCTCGGCCTCATCCATCTTTGCTGCCATGGCATCCACTGGAAATTGCAGCTCAGTTATGCATTTTTTATTTCATCCTGACTAGCTTTTACTTCTTTTATCTCTGCAGAAAGGAATTCTGATCTATTTTCAACCCCAGGTAGTATTCTTATTATTGTGATTCTAAATTCTGGTTCATACATCTTGCTTGTATCTGTGTTGATTAAGTCCCTGGCTCTCATTTCTTCCTGCTCTTTCTTTTGGGATGAATTTCATCATTTTGTCATTTTGAAGGAAGAAAAGAAATTAATCATGTAAAAAAATTAAAATTAAAAAATTAAACACACACATACACACCAGCAAATCAAATAAATGACGCTAGATCCTGGGTGTGTTTTGGTCTGGTTGTTGAGAGGAGTTTGATAGAGAAAAAAGGGAGAAATAATAAAAGAAAAATAAAAAGGAAAAAAAAAAGAAAAGAAAAAAAGGAAAACATTTGAAATTTTGAAAAGATGAATACAATGAAATGAAATGATGGAAGTAAAATGGAATTTGAAAAATTTACAAAAAAGTAAAAAACAGTAAAAAAATTTAAATAAAAATATTTTAAATAAAAATTGGAAATAAAAATAAATTTTTTCTCTTTATGTATTCAAGAATAAGAAAAGAGAAAGAAAAAGAATTGAATAGCTGGACCAGTAAACAGACTGAAATATGATTGAAATTATATTGGTTTCCCCTAGAAGTCAAACTATGAAGCACTGTATAGTCTGTAAATTAAGCCAGTGGAGTGGCTTGTGGTATTCCTGAAGAGGCAGGTCAGCCCAGTTGGGACAAGGCTTAGTGTAACAGCTCCATTCGCCTAGATGGCACTGCTTAGGTTATTGGAGTAGATTGTTGTGGCACTTGTAGGTGTGTATGTGCATGTGCAGGAGGGGTGAAAATGGTGTCACCCAGGCTCTAGTATTGGAACTCTGTTCTCCCTGATTAGCAATTACGCACTCATCCTTTGTCTCCGGTTTCTGTCCACTCCCCTCTTTTACACCGTCCATTACCAAGCCATCAAGTTGCCAGGCAGCACCTCCCTCCTGAATTTTATTTCAGATGCGGCTGTTTTTCTGGACGCCTTACTCCTGAGGAACTGCAGCTTTGACCCATTCTGCTCCCACAGCAGGGTCTCACTGAGCAATGGCCAAGTGCCCACCTGCCCCCAGGAATGTTCTTGGGACGTGCTGCTGCTGCTGCTGCCCAGAGTCTGCAGCTAGATGCCAGCGCACCCCAGAAAAAGTTTACACAATCATGTAGCAGCAGTGTTTCAGGGACTTCACTCTGTTCTGGGGATTTGCCCATCAGGTATTGAGCTGTAGAGTTTCAGACTCTGTGCTCCCCCTGCTTATAGAATCTTAACGGAATTTAAACCCTCTCCTTTCTCCCTTTTTTGTCCCTGCTTCTGTTACCACTTTCCCATTTTCTCTTCAGCTGCTTTTGGGGGAGGGGTGCTTTTCCTGTATTCTCCCTCCATCTTTGTCTTCTTTCTGCAAACAAAAACAGCTCCCTACCCTCTGCAGCTTTTCTCTCTCCCAATTCACCTCTCTGTGCCATGTACCTGCTGAGTTCTGTGGTTCAGATTATGCAGATTGTGTTAATCCTCAAGTCAGTTTTCTAGGTGTGCAGGATGGTTTAGTGTTGATCTGGTTGTATTTAATTGACGAGAGAGGCAAAAAAACCATTCCATGTTGTTCCACCATCTTTGCCCCTCTAGCTACTGGATTTTAAATATACAATAACCCCTTCTTCTCTGATTATTCCCCTTATATAGCAACACATTCTTGTTTCATGATTTCTTTGAAATTCTGTATTGCTTCAAGCAGTGTCTCTGTTATCTCTGAGTTCCCTTTTGTTTGCTTATTTGTTTTTGTCTCCCATGTTCACTGTGGAAGGTATCTTCAAATGCCTCTTATCCTTGGATGTCTTTTCACATGTTACAGGTAGGCTATTAAAATGATGTTTAGAAATTTGTATGCATAATGCCTCACTGTAGTGTGGTCTAGTTGCTAAATGGCCTTTTCACTGATGAGTCAGATGTCAGTAACTATAGATCTTTTTGATGGAACGGTACCTCTGAGAAACATCCTCTAATTTCCTGCCTAAGAATTTTAAACTTGGCTGCTGGTGTTCAGATGTGGGTGAGAAAACTTGGGTGTGTGGGTGGGTGGGGGGGTATCATTATTTAGTATTCAGACTTTCACTTAATTGCTATGTTTTTAATCTGCTATTTTTCTGAAGGTCTGAGTCCTAGCTTCAGGAGCTTTTCTAGTTCAATTTCCCTGGGGACTATACCACTTATCTCTGGTAGAGGGAGGATTTCAGCCAATAAGGATGGAACCTAGAGTTACAACTGACTCTAAAGGAGACTTCAGATAACTCCCCTGTTCTCCCATCCTCCTTGCCCCTGCCTTCTTGGTGTTTCCAATGCCCCGGCATTTGTGGAGTTTCACAGAATGACTCAGCTTGCTCCTTATCAACAGAGCCATCTAGATGGAGGCATTTAGTCCAGCCCTTCTGCTGGGGCAATCCTCTTTCTGTATGTATTATGGAATAAGGTTATAGATGTCTCCTAATACTGTTAAAGATAGAGTTTATGTTTCTACTTACCGTCTAGGGATGATTTTTAAAAGGATAAGGAGATAGAAATGTCTTTATTATATCATCTTGAAATATGAACCTTCTGGTGTTAACTTTTGTATCAGAACATATTGGGAGTAGAACATTGCTCTCTGCAACTACAAATTAATACCTGGACACTAAAGAAACTGATGAAATTTCTTTCTTCTGTTTATAATAATTGGGTTTCATTTTCATGGAATTTTGAACTTATGCTGAATATTGACCCTATATTTAGTTGCCTATAGATCCTCAACATCAAGTTAGCCAAATACCCCAAGCATTTCTGGGGAGGAGAATTGTCAATGAAGTACACAGAACCTCCTGGTCAATGGGCCTTTCACTGTGTGGGTCTCTCTCTTTAAGACCAGTGCCACATGATGCTTATGTCCATTTGAAAGAGTTAATGCTCTTCATCTTTGCTTCCAATTATCTTAATCTGGTGCAAAGGAAAGCTAATTGGCTGTCTAATTATTTCACAGTATGAATCCTAATTGTTCCTTATGAACTCTGTGAACTTGGACAACTTAAACAATTTTGCAAGCTCAATCTCTTTTCTCATACACTGGGGAAACTAATACCAGCGTTCTGGATAATATTAAACAAATTAAGAAGTTAACTCATTTATTAATTTAATAAACGTTACCTAGATTTCTTTTTAAGGCCAGACATTATGCTTGCCATTGTGCAAAGATTCAATGAAGAGTAAGCCAAAAATCTTTGATGGCAGGGGAACAGGGGAGGAAAGCACACAATTGGTTATAGGGTGTAAAGTGGTGAGTGCTGGGATAGAGGTATGCACTATGGAAGCACAGATGAGGAGCAAGCAACCCAGCCCTGAGGGTGTACAAGCATGTCAGGGATTGCTCTCTATACGGGGATACTTGTGACTGAGAGGCAGATCATAACTGAAAAGCAGGAACTACTCAGATGGAGAGGAAGTAAAAGAATATACTATGTTATGAAAACAGCATAAACAAAGATTACAGAGGTGAGAATTAACATTGTTTGTACAGGAAACTGAAAATGATTTAGTATTAATGAGTCACCTAACAAAGACTCCAATGCTCCAGAAATGTTAATCACCTCCCTCCCTAAATGTAGTCTTACTAAAATTACTTACTAAAATTTCCAGAGGTTCTTAATTCTTGAAGCCAAAATATAGAGATATCTATCATATAAATCAGGAGCCACCGCAGGATGTGTGTGTGTATGTGTGTGTGTGTGTGTGTGTGTGTGTGGCATGTGTATAGGTGAGGTTGTGTTTTGTTGTCTATGTCTGGTTTTACATAGGTTTCATTAGGGAGCCAATTTCTTCCTCTTAGCAGTTGAGTTTGACCCCTGCCATTAGTATATTAGATTAGAGTATAATCTAATATGCATGTATATATAATACACACAACATATACACTAATGTGGTCTATTAGGTTACACTCTGCTGTACTTCTCTATGAACTCTCTGTATAATTCTCTATGAAAACAGCTGTCATGTTCTATGAAAATCCTTGTGCTCAGACTGATACCATAAAGGGGACTTTTTTCCAGCTTTGAGTTAGGTTTGCCTGTTCCTGAATTCCCTGAAAAGGTATTCTAGCCAACGACTGCAATGGAATTGAGACATAACCCTCTCATGTAAGGCATTTGGGGAATTCCAGCTCAATATTAAAACTCTGCTGTTAAAGTTAACGTGAAATTTTCTAATTAGATCATTCACAAAAAGGGATGCATTCATCACCTATAAGTTCTCAATCTTCTCTTTTAGAATCAGGGACAAGTTGACATGGACATCATATAAGTTGCTCTGTTAGTTTCTATGGCTTTGCTGATATTTTCTTTGGGAGCATAGTGCAGCTTCATTATTGCTGAGCTTAGCTTAAGTCAGGATAGTGGTTTTCTGCCATTAAATGTATCCATAAAGGGATGGTAAAAATCATAGAGATGAATATGGCCTCCATTGTGGTATTCTCTTGGGAAGGTGGATTCTGATGTCAATGCTGTCTTATGATCCTGAAGCACAGTTATTGGATATTCTCAATTAATTTCATCCCTTTAAGGAAGAATTCTACTGTGGAAACCACACAGTCCTGTCTTGTGGATAAAGCATGGAGTACAGTTTTAATTTGTATATGTGGTGCCACTATGAAGTAATGAGAATCGTTTTCTTGGATGCTTCACAAAACTAGTTCTGAAGGTAGTTTTGTTTTATTTATTTTATTTTATTTTTAAATAGTTTATTGTCAAGTTGGTTTCCATATAACACCCAGTGCTCTTCCCTACAAGTGACCCCCTCCATTACCACCATCTCTCTTCCCCTTTCCCCCTCCCCCTTCTGCCCTCAGTTTGTTTTCAGTATTTCAGAGTCTCTCATGGTTTGCCTCCCTCCCTCTCCCTTACTCTTCTTTCCCCCCTTCCCCTCCCCATGGTCCTCTGTTAAGTTTCTCCTATTAGACCTCTGAGTGAAAATATGTGGTATCTGTCCTTCTCTGCCTTCTCTGCCTTCTCTGCCTTGTGAGGTGGTATCTCAGTGTGGTTTTGATTTGTATTTCCCTGATGATGAGTGATGTTGAGCATCGTTTCATGTGCCTGTTGGCCATCTGGATGTCCTCTTTGGAGAAGGGTCTATTCATGTCTTCTGCCCATTTCTTCATTGGATTATTCATTTTTTGGGTGTGGAGTTTGGTGAGTTCCTTGTAGATTTTGGATACTAACCCTTTATCTGATATGTCATTTGCAACTATCTTTTCCCATTCCATCAGTTACCTATTCGTTTTCTTGATTGTTTCCTTTGCAGGGCAGAAGCTTTTTATCTTGTTGAGGTCCCAATAGTTCATTTTTGCTTTCATTTCCCTTGCTT
This sequence comes from Suricata suricatta, assembly GCF_006229205.1. Classification (NCBI taxonomy): domain Eukaryota; kingdom Metazoa; phylum Chordata; class Mammalia; order Carnivora; family Herpestidae; genus Suricata; species Suricata suricatta. The sequence goes on along the minus strand of NC_043701.1, from coordinate 42,635,649 downwards.
TTAGGGATGTGTCGCATAGGAAATTGCTGCGGTTGAGGTCAAGAAGGCTGTTGCAAAACCTGAGAGACTATTGAATACTGTAAATGAACCAAGGGTTGAAGTGGGAGAGGGAGGGGGAAAGGAAGTGGTCGTAATGGGGAGGGCACTTGTGGGGAAGAGCACTAGGTGTTATAGGGAAACCAATTTGACAGTAAACTACTAAAAAATTAATAAATAAATAAAAATAAATAAAAATAAAAAGAGTTTCAGAAAGAAAACTTGGCATAATTGAATGATTTTTAGTTTATTTACTGGCTCACTTATTTATCTAATATCTGTCATGGCCTATTATTACTATTCTGATACCATATTGGGTGCTGGAAATGAAAATAATGAGTGAGACAGCCTGTCCTTTGGTGAGTGATCCATCCACTTTGGGTGGTGGGAGTTGGGGAGTCATTCAAGAAATACATGGAATATATATGATAAATGCTATAGTGTTGATATATCCCTATGTCTTATATATATATATATATATATATATATATATATATATATATATATATATATATATATTATTCAATAGTGACCAGTTCCTTGGTTGTTAGAGAAGGCTGCATA
>NC_043701.1:42521697-42634949 GCF_006229205.1 Suricata suricatta | reverse complement strand
AGATGTATTTACAGTGATGTATTGGTACTGGATATTTCAAGTGGTATACCTATGGAAAGAAAGATTTTGGGACAAATTGTAAAAGAAAATCATCTGCTCCATTTCTTTTAGAAGTAGTAAGCACTATAATTATTTTTCTAAGACAACAATAAACATGAAAATCCTTTTCATATTGTTCAAATAAGAGTTGCAATTGTTATTATTTCTACCCATATCCATTTGTGCTTTGAATCAGCTATCAAACACAAAGTTATCAAAATGAGTAATAGTGGTTCTTGAAGTCTTTTTTCCTTATGGCAAAAATATCACGGGTTGAGATGAAAGAAGAGAAAAAGGAATAGAAATTATTGAAAAACATATTTTACTTAGGGAAATGCTATTTTACTACTTTAGGGTAAGATAAAGAAGCCATAACCCATTACCAAGTGAAAAAAGCTTAAGCCACTGCTAAATTCTTTATTTACTTCTATTGATCTTGTTTTCATCATTTCATTTCTTTCTATGCAACTTTCTTATGCAAAGATAAGTATTTCAACCTAAGATAAATGTAACAAAATTCATAATATATTTATTGATCGTAGCATTTCAGAGGTGAAATATTTCCTTCTAGCCAACAGCAAGATTGGTTGCAGCTAGTGCAGGTCCTGGAGGCCTTAAAAAGACACATTAAGGCCTAGGTCCTTTCTTACAGAAAGAGAAGTCAAACAGGAATCTCAATAATGTAATGATACTGCCAGATTCATGTTAAAAGCTTGTGGTATACCTATGCTCTCTCATGCAAAAACTCTTAAAACTGAAACTCTGAAGGCTTTCAAGATTGACCTACAGTAATATGACACATTCATTTATTCACTGCTAAGTACAGATCTAACATTTGCCAGGCACTGAATTCTCTGAATTCTGCCCTCATGAAGCAAATGTACTAGTAGATTAAAGGAATAATTGTCTTAGTCATGGTTTATGCTTCTTGTTGATGAAGTAACATATATTAAAATTCAGTTTAAGAAAAGGGTGATTTCTAGGGCATGTGGCACAGAAAACAGTACGTATAATGATCTTAAAGCTCTACAACTAGACCCAGTTCATCATGATGATTGGTTTGAGTCTGGAAATCTCTAAGGAGGGGACAGCTAAGTTTACATGTTAAAAAATTGTGTGACCACAGCTCTGGAGTCGCCTCCCAACGTGTTATTGAATTTCAGAGCCTGAACTCTGGTCTGAGAAGTGTTTATAATTACATGTTTTTACATATGTTTTCCTGACTGCTGTGTATTTTGGCTGTTGTTTATACACACACTGCATAGGAATAAAATACGCTTCACCAGAAAATTAACTAAAAAATTTTGATGTTAAAAATGACAGACAGACTTGGAGCCTGAAATCTAGTGAGAGATGTGAGTAGTGAAGGGTTAACCCAGTCAGTCTTCAATATTAAGGGGGGGAAAAATCTCCTTAGTTGTGTTCTTAGGTGTATAGACTGGTCCTTCCACAAAGCCACCACACATACAAACCTAACATTCTTTGTAAGTCCCGAACAATAGATACTCAAAGAAGGTTATATCACACTGCATGTTTTTGGTCAGGAGAAGGCATATTTGTGAATAGGCTGGCCTGCAGCAGTCTTCTGCTGGTTTGGTCCTGTGATTGACATGTACAAATAATTCCTCTAGTGGCTACATAATCAGGTAGCACAGCTGCTGTGTGTATTGCGCGTGGCGGAGAGCCCAAGTGAGATATTTGTGAGGCTGGGGATTGGTGAGGCTGATTTTTAAGGTGTTCCTTCTTTTGTTCCCGTTAAACCTCTTTCAGAATCTGTCAGAAAGACACGCTTTGTATAGTGAGAGATTACGCTGGATCCCATTCAGTAAGCACCGAGGTGCTAACCCAACAGTCTTGCCACATGCTTTCGGCTTACCTTGCCGATTCCTCACTGAATGATGTTTGGTAAATACCAAGAGACCAAAAAAAGTCCAGAATACTCCCCCAAGTTAGCCTGTAACTCAACTCTGCTTGCAGCAAATCTAGATGAAAGACCCTGAGTTGTTAAATTGTTTTTCTCATGCCGAACACTCCGCAGAAGTTAAAGGTAGAAAAGTGGAAACAGGAGCCTGGGCCATAAAGCCCAGGAGAGCTGGAGGTTTTACTAGCAGGTACTAGGGCCATGCCAAGGCAACAATTCAAAGAATTTTGTTGCGATGCCCTGCTATTATTTTATTTTCCTTTAAACGGCAGATCCAAAATTTGAATTCCTTCATTGCTAACTAAGTCACTTCTGCCTTGTTTAGAATCTTCTCTCATGGATAAAGATTAATCCCCAGAAAAAAAAGGTGATCATGAAGTAGCTTTACCTTACAGAGGTCTTTATTTTCTGCATGTTTGGCCTCTGACATAATTACCTTTTCTAATTTAATAAACATATGGAATTACTTTTTCTAAACATAACTGAAGGGTCAGAGTTTATGTTTCCTTTAATAAGATTACAAAACTTTTTAAGTTGAGAGAAAATTTTTTTCATGTGCTAAAAAAATTCCTGAGAGATTCTTGATTTATTATTATTTTTTGAATGCAAAGGCTTGAGCACCGTGTTTTAATTCTCACTAAGTGCCTGGGTATAACTTTAACTGTTCTTCATTTGGTAGTTTACATCCTTAGGAGACATTACATAGTGTGCTGGTCCCAGATCCCCATTTTAGAGGTGGGAACTTTATTTATAAATATTCTGGCAGTTGTTTTTAGATTTCATTTTACCCCAAACATCCAAATATAACTGTATATTTGAAAGTACATGTAAAAATGCAATATGAAAGTATCTCCTCAAATTCATTTTATTAGAATAAGATAAGAATCCCAAATATGTGTATAGAATTATAAGCCTGCAATAACAGCTGATTTGCAGGTGATTTTTTTTCAGTAGAATTCTTTTCTTTATAAAGTAACTTTTCACAGAGTTGATTTAAGTAGCATTCCCACCCTGTTTGCTTTAACAGAGGATTATGAATATGAAAAATTCCAAGGCACTTTGATGTACATTTAACTTCTTATGTACATTTCTTTGGAGTAATGTAAGGCATTTATATCTTTGTCTTTCATTCAATAAATATTTTTTATGTGCTTGCTATGTTCTGAATGCTGGACTAAATGCTAAGTGAGCCATAATGGCATACCCTTGTATTTAGTCTGGAGGGGGAGGTGGACATGTAGAATGAATTTACCATTCAACATGACAAGGACTGTGGTAAATTATGCATACGGTGTTGAGAAAGCACAAGAAAGGAGCATCTAACTCAAACTAGAAGAGAAAGGTGAACTTCTTAAAGGTCATGATATTTGAAATTAGTTTCAAAGGATGAAAAGGAGTTAACCAGTTGAGAAAGGAACAAGAACATTCTAGTTACAGAGAACAGCATGTAGGAAGCCTCCTCAAGGTGTGACACATCATGACACTGGCCAGGACCTTGATATGTTATCAGGAAGGTAAACATGAGAAAATGATAGAAGATAATAATAATCTCTGGGTTTTATTCCTACTCTTTGGTTACTTCGCAGTCTCCTTGACAGGTTCCTATATTTTCCCCCTAGTACCTAACTTCAGACTTTCTGAGAGCTCAATTCTTAGTCCTCTTCTCTATCTACATTCACACCTTTAGTGATTTCATTGAGTGTCATGGCTTTCAGTGCCCTCTCTGTGCTAAGAACTCTCAAATGTATATATTCTAGCCTCAATCCTCTTCCAAACTAAAAACTTGTATACAAACTATCTTTCCGACATTTCTATGTTGGTGCTTAATAGACCTTTCAGACTCCATGTGTCCAAAACTAAACCTTTAATCTTTCCCCTCCTAGCTTGCTCCACCCACAGCCTTCCTCACCTCCACTGATGGCCATTTCATTCTTGCAGTTGCTTAAGCCAGAATACAAGATATTTTCCCTTTAATTGAGGTAAGATTCACAGAATATAAAATTCATCATTTTATACCACTTTAAGGTGTTCAATTCGGTGGCCGTTAGTGCATTCATAATGTGCAAGCATCACCAATATTAATTCCAGAATATTTTCATCATCTGCAGAAGTAATCCCTTATCCATTACCAATCATTCCTCATTCTCTCCAGCTCCCCAGCTCCTAGAAACCACTAATCTACTTTCCTATAACAGTGAATTTGCCTATTCTGAACATTTCATGCAAATAAATCTATGTAATTTGTGGCCTTTTGTATCTGGCTTCTTTCACTCAGTGTAATGTTTTCAAGGTTCATCTATATTGTAGATAAGGAGTATTTTTGATTTCTCTTTTTCTTTCACACTTCACATCCACTTCATCAGGAAATTCTATTGGCTCTATACTCAAAATATACCTGGAATTTGAGCACTTCTCAATTCCTCCACTGCCACCTCCCTGGATTGAGACACTGCCTTGTCTCTTCTGCATTATTACTGTCATCCCTATCTGTCTCCCTGCCCTACCCCCACCTCCCTCCAGTAGACTCCCACCTAGGAGTCAGAAGGATACTGTTAAGACCCAAGTCAGCCAGTGGTATCTTCTTGATCTGTTGGGGTCTTATTATTAATAGTAAAAATAAATAAATAAAAAATAAAATGATTGATAATATACATCTGATATCCAATTCTTATTAAAAACCACATTATTCTGTGCAAATATTGAAAGAAGCAAATATTTAATTGAATCAATAATTGTTTGTTTTCTATAAGACATTAATTAAATTAAATTAAAATGCAAATAGCATTTATCTAGGTCACAAACTAAACAGATGATGACAAAAAAAGAATCTCTGTAATTCACGGTTTAGAAGAAAAGTCTATTAATTAATGGCTGCAATTTTTTTTCTGCAGATCCTTTGTTACTGAGAAAAAGTTTTCTGACAGATGAATAATTATAAAATAATTTTTTGGACACATTTTTTTCACTGTTCAAAACCATCAGTTAATAATGTCAGTTCTCTAGAGAGCACGTCACCAAGAAATCAGAAGTTACAAATTAGGCACTACAAATGGATCACTGTGTATGATTTCTCAAACCTTTGACCCTGTAATATATATATTTTTTATTTTTCTCTGCTTTTCTAGGTCTCCTGCCTATTTTCTAGGATAAATACACTAACAATAAGGGGGAGGGTGCACTACATTGAAGTTTTTTCTCCGTAAAATTTGGCTGCAAAATGGTAACCCACATTAGAGGCACTTGGATGGCTCGGTTGGTTAAGCATCCAGCTCTTGATTTCAGTTCAGGTCGTGACCTCACTGTTTGTGAGATTGAGCCCCCGATCAGCACTACAGTGCAGAGCCTGCTTGGGATTCTCTCTTTGCCCCTCCCCTGCTCTCTCTTTCAAAATAACTAAATAGACATTAAACAAAGAAGCAAATGGTAAATCATATTAAACCTGAGCCAATTTGATATGGTTGAAGCTAGATATTAGGTATAAAGATGTTTGTAAAGTAACATAACTTCAATTTCAAGCACTATGGCAACTGTGACACTGAGAAATGTTAGATAAAATGAAATGTCTTTAACAACAACAACAACACCAAAACAAACAAGCAAACAAAAACTCCCAAACACAAAAAAACAATTCAGAGCATGTCACTTTTTTCTCAAAACATGGCAATGGCTCCCCATTCCAGAGTAAAAGCCAAAGTTTCTACCATATCTATATGGTTCTTGAGATCCTTATAACTTTCCAAAGAGTTGATTTGAGTAGCATTCCCATCTTGTCCTTTCTCACTAGGCCATTCAGGCCTTCTTGCTGCTCCTCAGATGTAGTCTTCTCCCACCTTACAGACTTGGTATTCACTCTTTCCCTCTGCCTAGAATGTGAACTCACTCATTTCCTTCAGAACCCTGCTCATGGGTCACCTACTCCAAGAGACTTTCACTGGCCCCCACTCTTCATCTGAAATTACAATAGGACCTCCCATTCCAGCACCCGATCTCCCTAACCTTGCTCTTATACATTTTTCTTGAAAATATATCACCCTCTAACTTGCCCTTTTCTTTCTTTCTTTCTTTCTTTCTTTCTTTCTTTCTTTCTTTCTTTCTTTCTTTCTTTCTTTCTTTCTTTCTTTCTTTCCTTCCTTCCTTCCTTCCTTCCTTGTGTGTATCTCTCACCAGAATTTGAACTCTACAAGGGTGAAATATTTCTTTTTTTTTTTTTACTGATGTATAATATTTTTAGGACTAACTACCATCTAGTGGTCCTGTTTTATATGCCAGAAAATCAGCTAAAGGCTATACTTACATTATTCAACTTATTTAATCCTCACCAGTAACTCTATAGGATAGATGATCATTTCTCCCACTTCTAGATGGGAAAAAAATTTAGAAAGGTCAAATAACTTGCTTTTTTAGGTTTTGTAGCCCATAAAAACTCATATTGCTATACTCTGAATATGTACTCTCAATAGTTACTTTGAACTGCTAGAGAAGTAAGCAGGATGGGGTCATGAGGGGTGCTGGAAGTTATTGAACTCTATTCAGAGATATGATGGAATAATCTTGTGTTTTCTATGGAGTATGTTAGTATGAATAAAGGTACCCCCAAAGATGACCATATCCAAATCCCCAGAACCTATGAATATGTTATCTTACATGGTAAAAGGGATTTTGCAAATGTAATTAAGTTAAAGAGTCTTAACTGGAGAGATTATCCTTAGTTATACAGATAGGTTCTACATAAACACAAGAATGTTTTTAAGAGGGAGGCAGGAGGATTAGAGTCATGGAGTGTGGATGGAAACTTAGTTGGAGTGAAACACTTTGTAATGGAGGACGTGGTCATGAATCAAGGAATGTAAGCAGCTCCTGGAAGCTGGAAAAGGCAAGAAAATTGATTCTCCCCTAAAACTTCTAGATGAAATTGCAGCCCTGCTGACACTTTCATTTTAGTCTAGTGGAATTGATTTTGGACATCTGACCTCCAAAACTGTAAGATAATAAATTGAGTTGCTTTGAGTCATTAAAGTTTTTGGTAATTTGGTAGCAGCAATAAGAAACTAATACATGGAGTTTCTCCTTATTTCTTAAATTTAATAGAGAACTAATATAGAGCAGATTGATCCTAAATAAAAGAATAGCTCATCTTATTCATGGACAGAGCCTGGCTCAGTGGAATGGTGTGTAGAGCTCGCAACAGTATTAGTAAAGGTGAGGCTAGGCTACTAGGATTCAATGAGAGGGTGGGAAGGGGTTGTGGTGTGAAGAAGTTCAGGTCTCAACCTTCTGGTAGCACATCTGCTCTTGACACTGCCTTCCATGGAGCAGGAGACGGGTTTGTCCATACTGCAGTGGACTAGCATGTTATATAACAGCTGTCTTTTCTTCTCCCAAGGTGGAGGCTAGATAACATAGCCCCAGAACAATGCATATATGGAACCAAGTATATGAGAGTTGAAGGGAATCCTTTTTTTCCCTTAAGTGCTTGGAGTTCATCTGATGAAAATGCTACTGAATAAGGAAATAATTTTGTAATTTTTCCTTTCTTCTGTTATTTGAAGAATGTTGTCAGATTAAGACTAATTTAGACTCCTTATGCAGAGCACATCATCCTGGGATCCTGGAACACCTCTCTGAACTTCTTTCCATTGAATTTGAATTTGGATGCAAAGGTAGCTCAAGAAGGCACTTGAAAACAGCACATTGGAAGGCAGTTAACTCGGAGCTGCCCCAAGTTCAGCCACATGCTGAGCTAGTTCAGAGATGGGAACCCAAATGGAGTCAACTTTTCCCCTCTTGGCATCACTTATAGTTGATAAGGAGTTAATGTAAGTTTGCCTGTTGCTTTGTGACCCAACCTTAACATGTTGAGAAAATTTAGTTTCACAAAAGCACATTTAGAGAAAACAGAGTCGTGTTAATAAAATAACAGTCCCTTTAGACTTGGGTCATCTCAAAGATTCAATTTCAAGAGTGTTTTAGTATAAACACATTTCTAAAGTTTCCTAATACCAGCTGATATAGTTCTTTTGGGAGAAACCAAATGTGCCCAAATAAAATAGGGGAAAATGCCACAGAGAAATTCTCATAAAAGATAAACTATTGCAAAAAGACATGTATATTTTTTACTATCCACGTTGGCCAGATATTCAACAAAAAAAGCTCAAGATAAAGGAGGACTAAGATTAAACCATAGTACTTTTGATGAAAAGTGACTCAATACTGTTTAAAAGAATCTTTCCATCTTCAAAAGGGAGTCAGCTGTGGTCTATGCTCTCTGATATGTCACTTGTGCTCCTCCCAGCAAGTAACTGGTGCAAACAGCCAGCACCAAGCCCAGGATGAGATACTTTCTGCTATGTCCTCTATGGTGTCTTCAGAAAAAATGAGGGCTGGCCATTCTTTTCTATAACATAGGGACACCCAGGTGTACAACTACTCTTAGGTTGGTCCTAAGATGGTCCATGTTATCCAGTTTTAACTCAGCAGACACTGAATTCCTTTCATTTAGCGAATGTTTACTATACTCTTCTTTAAATTGTGGCTGTAGAGATTAACCATGGTCACTTTTCCTCAAAGATTTCATAATCTTCTGAAGGAGACATGTCAGTAACCCATCAATCATAATGCCTAAGTAACTCAGGGTGCTGCGCAGGCCAGAAGAAGGCAGGTAATTCAGCTTGGTAGTAGGGAGCAGAGGGAGTTTTCTGAGTAAATATCCAGAGAAAGCCACATGGAGCTGACTCTATTAACCTGAATTGTAAATGAATTACGTAGAATAAGTCCCAAACCTTAGTTTCCAGTAGGAAATATTCATCTGTCTTAATAATGGATTGTCACTCCAACAGAATAATGTGTCTACATATTATCTTACTGGTTTCCCTTCCCCAATCCTGCTGCTTTCTTCTTTTAGTTCTGGGTGTTAGATACTCACTAAAACAAGGTGGGCATCTCAGATGTCAGGGTGCCATTTTGGATCTCATGACTATACTGGTTGGGAGTCTATTTGCTTAGAGGAAATCATTTGTAAGGAGGTTATAGACACAATACCACCTATTTTTGTATAATAATTAGCTCTTAGAAAGTGTGTTAATGGGCATGGTGTTATTTGGCTAATACTTCATTCATCCTTTTAGTGACTAAAGCTAACTATTTTCAGGCAAAATTTTAGAGCCATAATTCAGTGTTATGGATTGAATTGTGTCTCCAAATTCATATGTTGAATTTCTTACCCCAGAATGTGATTTATTTGGAAATAGGGTCATTGCAGATGTAATTAGTTAAGATAAGGTCATCTTGGTGGAGGTCACTAATTTGGACACAAACACTCCTGGAGGGAAGGTGATGTGGAGAGGTGCAGGGAGAAGACAACCATCTATAAGCCAAGGAGACAGGTCGGGAACATATCCTTCCCACACAGCCAGCAGAAGGAATCAACCCTGCCAGAGCCCTGATTTTGGACTTCTGGCCTCCAGAACTGTGAGACAACACATTTGTATTATTTAAGTCTCCCAGTGTGTGCTGCTTTGTTATGGTGGCCCTTGTAAATCCATATGCCCAACTGCTCTGGCATCATGGCCCTGAGTAGAGGCAATGAGTCTACTGAAAGACTGCCTCATTCTGTCAGAGCTACTCACTTTCCTATGCACCTGCCAGGAGGGAACTCAAGTTTTTCCCCAAGAGATGCCAAGCATGAGTTGTGAATTTAGTATGGCTCAGCATGGGGACCTTTTGTCTTTAAAAAATGGCATTGGAAGAGAATAAGACCTCACAGATTAGCTTTCTTTTATTTTGTGGAATGTTGGACAGGAAAGAAAAAGCCCTCAGGGCACTTTAATAATACTTTTAACCAGCAGTGAAAAGAATCCATGAGTTATTAATGGGATAGATATTTTTAAGGAGAGAAGGTATTTTTGTGGCTTTCTTTTTCAAATAACCAAAAACAAAACAAACAAACAAAAGAAGCCACAAAAGCCCCCCCAAAATTCCAAACCCAAACGACAATGAGAAAAACCCAAACCCCAAACCGAAACCCTTCACTTTATTTTCTTGCAGATTTAGTAGAACTCTGTGATCTTCATATCAACTCCCTGACTTAGTTTTTAGTTTTTCTCTGAATTTCAACCCTTAGTGATAATATTCTTAATTTTGTGCTTAATTGTCACCAGTTGCCTTGAGGCGCATAATTTGCTTTCCCTGATTTACAAAATCATGTGTATTTGTCTAAGGGGCAGATTATAATATGATTCCACTTTTTATCTTTTTAATTTATTTTTAAATTTTAAAATTTTAATTTTTTATAATTCTTTTTGTGAGAGAGAGAGAGCAGAGGAAGAGAAAGAGGGGAATCTCAAGCAGCCTCCATGCTCAGCATGGTGCTTGACATGGGGCTCCATCCCACGACTCTGGGATCATGACCTGAGCCAAAATCAAGAGTTGGACGCTCAACTGACTGAGCCACTCAGACACCCCTCCACTTTTCATTTTGTAATATGATAAGCCATTAGTATTAATAAAATATATGCATACAATAATTTGATTTTTGAATATTATCAAGTAGGAAACAAGTGTCTAGAAAGAGTATGGACTTGAAATAAGAAGTTTTGAGTTTAAAAAGAAACTCTGACCCTTCCTACTTTGCAACTGTGAGCTGATCACAGAACCTCACCGAACATGTCAAGGCTGCAAGATCGATGTCTCCTCCAAATGTTTATACAGAGAATTAAAATTAGATAATAAACATCAGGTTATCTGGCATGACGCCCACACATAGGTACATCCTAAAAAATGGCTGTTGGGAATTCGTCAAATTAAAAGCTCTGTTAGAGTTATAAATGTATGTTATTTTCATTCCAGTTGTTCTGTTTTTTAAGTAGCATGTTTTTGCTCAAATTTGAAAGCTTCTTAAAATAAGAAAAAAGGACCTGATCTGTAATCTATTTTTCAAGGCACCTAGTTTTAGGATGTCATTTAATATTTATTGAGGGTTTACGGTGTACCAGCAACTATTTAGTACCTATTATCTCATTTTGTCCTTATAAAACCTGAGGAGAGAGACACTATCATTACTTCCATGAGGAAACTGAGCCTCAGAGACTGACTCTAAGTGCAGAGCCCCCTCCCCGTCCCCGAGCGGAAAGAACTAACTAGGAGGGGGGTTCAAACCAAGGTAGCATGGGGCCAACACCAAGCTTTTAACCTTGGCACCAGCCTGCCTCCCTGTAGTGGAACAATTATCCCAACCAAGCACTATCCTCGCAGTATCCAGAGGACGGATTATGGATAAAACGGTTTCCATTGAGAGAGATAACTAGCAAGAGATTATTACCACCGCATAAAGAATGAAGACTTCTCCGTGATCACTGCTGTCTTTTAATCTCTTCTTGAAAGAAAAATCTTAGGAAAGATTAAACGAAAGTGAATGATGCCCAGCCTTGGGAGAGAAATGGTTTCCCACATCTGAGATGACTCACATCTTAACCTTTTTTGCTCTAATTTCTCTCTTTGTACATAGCCTATGATTTACTCTCTGGATGATGGCTCTGTAGCAAATTCCCGGCCAACACACTCAGACATTATGCATTTCAGAAGACATATGCACTCTGCTTTTAAGTGGTCACTTTCCCCTGGCTTCCCATATTTCTTTTCCCTCAAGAGTACATTGTCTACCGTGAAGTAGGTTAGGAAGCAGAGCCATTTCACACAATAAAAATGGCAGGTTGATTTTGTAGAATTTTGCAATGTCCGTTACAGCCAATTGATCCTACATAGCAGAGACTCTGGGAACTTCCTCCTGGGACTACGCTGGTGCTTATGTGATGCTGGTTTTGTCATGCATCATTGTGGTGTGTTGTGTACCTGGGCTTGATCACTGCCTGATAATTAGGGACTTATTCCCTTGATTTTTGTCTCATCAGTCTGGTTCGTTTTGTCTCAGACACATTTTTTTCTCCCTAAGATTATCTTCACAAACCCCAGTGCTGAGAAGAATGAATTCCAATAAAACCCAATAAATCTGACAGAAAAATGTGGAGTTAGAGATCCACACAGACCACGAGGACTGTCGCATTAAAGGCTCCTGGGGATTTTTTTATGACTTCTTTTCCCTCCCTCTAATGCTTGGTCTCTTGCTTCCATAAATTCTGCAGGGCTGGCTTTTCATTAACTCAGAAAGCTGAAATAATTCTTTGTAAAGAATTCTTTAGTCACACATGATTCAAAAGTTCACCAAGATCAAAGCCAGTCGGCTTTGTGGCGGGCCCAACACCGTATATTTCATGTAAATGGTGTGGCTTGCTGCCTTCTCAGCTGGAGTTGTTCCAATTTCACATCCCTTCTGCAGATAATGGGACCCTCTTATGCAGTCCCAGCACAAGGGGCTGCTCTGTGTCCGATCCTGTCTCCCTCAGGAGCCCAGACAGATGCTGTCTGTACGGGCCAGGGAAGTCATTCTGCCATCCCCCTCAATATTATCTGAAATTTCATGAAGCATGGGAGTCGTTCTTGGACCTAGGGAGCCTGGGGCAGTGGGGTGGGGGAGGCAGGGATGAAGCAGAGAAATGCTGCATTGTTCTGGCCTCCTCTGTCTCTCTGATTTTCCCTTTAGGAGGGTGGGATGTATTAAAAAGACCCAAAGGTGAGATTAAAGTAAACCAAGAACAACAAGAACAGACAGTCTTCCTTCTTGGGGATATGGCTCTCTTATTCTTAGACTGTCTTATTGTCCTCACATTTTTCACTTAAAATATATGGGCACAGGAGGAAATGATGTGTGAGAGACACGGGAGAAAGAGCTTGACAGTTGGCCTGTAACAATAATAGCCCTGGAATAATAGAAGGCCTTTCAAGGGGCTGACCGCTTCCATGCACACCCTCATCACGGACAGAGGGGCTCAGAACCATTAAGTGATTTGCCACACACTCAGGTGGAAGCAAGGATAGAGAGCCATGAGGACAGTCAATTCTTCATGTTGCAGAACCGGGACAAGGGTGTCCTGGCCGGCAAACTTCAGAGGTTCCTAGTGCCTGTTCACTGTGTGCCTGTTGGCTGCTGTATTGATTAACTGAAAGCCATCTAGTCAGTTTCCAGATGAGACCATGCGATGCATGAGCATCTGGTCTCATGCATGGTCAGCAGTGGCTGCGGTCTCTAAGAGAGCATTTCCAGGGGCTTGGTGGAAACCCAAAGATGAGGGGCAAGCAGGGGAAATGATGGAGAGGCAAGGGGTGTGCCTGAGACAAGGGGAGGGAGAATCAGAGAAGAGAGATGGGAAGTCAGCCAGTTGCAGAAGAGTAAAACGGACACCCACATCCAGCACATCAATCACTGTGTGCTGAGTGGAACTGGCAGTCCTGATCCATCTGGTAGTCTGGGTAATTTTGAGGGGGACTTCAGCAGGGAGCTAGCAAGGCCCTTCCGTGATACCACAAAATTCAAGTCTTAAAAAATGTCAGGTTCTGGTTCATCTCTCCCTTGGTTTGCACTGACCCCTTCTGCCTTAGCTGTCCTGTCTCCATGATAGGATTATGGTAACTACACCTCAGCCTATTTCGTCAGCATGTTAATGAACACAATCATACAGGGAGGGAGTCATTCAAACTTGTAGACAAATGCTCTGTTGGAAATGATGGAAATATTGACAGTGAAGTTAGAAGAACAAAACCTGGAGTTCCGTTTCTCCAACAACAGCCCATACATCACAGAAGTTGAAAGTCAGCCTCCCTTCCTTCCTCCACAAGGAGCAAAATATATTTTCAAAAATGGAAGCATCTGGTTAAATATTAAATAGGAGAGTCATTCTTCTGAGGTCTAGCATTGCCAGCACTTAGGTAGCAGTTAAGTAAGATGGCCGTTGGCTTTGACAGCCACGCATTTATGATGCCGTATAAATAATAACTGACAGCAACTCCACGGCACTCTTTCCACCAGGCTTGCCTCTTTGCTTTTTCTTTAGTGGTCTGTGCACACACACACACGCACACATACATACGCACACTTTGCCTGACTATCATAATAGCTATTGTCTTTCCCCTCCCCCTTCTTTCAACAGATGTGTCCATTTTTAGTTAATGTGAAGGAAATGACAGCTCTTAAAGGTAGCCTTTCACAGTGGGAAAGAGCTGCATTAACTGTGAAAACCTTTTAGTTGCACAAGTTTTATATTCAGACTCCCCTGCCCAGACATTGCTTTCCCAGGTCTGCATTTCCCTTTAAGCTTGCTGGCTGTCAGAAGGGGCTGCTTATTAGGGGCTCCAAAGGAGCAGTGCCCAGCAGCAGCTGGGAGACTTAAGCTCAAGGTTCCTGGGCCAGGGACTAGCAGCATTTAAAGCCTCTGACAAAGTAATATTTGTGTGTTCAAAACGTTTTATGGAAAAGTTTGTTGTGCCAACCTGTGCTTGAAATGCTAATGGTATTTGTCTGGGCCACTGGCCAGATAAAAACAGATTCACACATCTGAAGTAGAAGGACACTTGAAATAATAACTTAACATTTCAGAGTATCTCGGACTGTGGTTAGTAGATGAGCTCATGAGACTGTGAGATCCAAAGGGCCACTACGAGAAGAAGCTTCAGCCAGTACGTGACCTCAGGTGAATCCATACAAGAGAGAAAACTTGCACATTTGCAGTGTGGGAAAATCTCCTGTTAGTATTTTCAACTGGAGTCACCATGAGAGAATCCACACAGGGGCAATCTCAGGTGTTTGGAATGTGGGGAACACTTTCCAGGCAATGGAGAATGCCAGGTCATCGTGCCAGAGTCAGAGGTAGCAGAGAAGGCCCAAGAATGCAATTCACGTGGGAAAGATTCTGAAAAGTGATCACGCTGAACCCACCTGGTATCTAAGGACTCACACTTCAGCCAGCAAATGCATCTTACAGGCTTTATTCAACAAAGTATGTCACCATAAAGACAAATGTCCCTCCCGCCCACCTTGTCCTAATGCCAAAGTATTGAGAATGCACAAAATAGTTCGAGGGTTCTAAAATACTCTCTGGAAACTCATAAATACAGGAAAGTCAGCTATTATCCCACAGTGTAGAATGTCAATTCCATCATAGCTCAAGGACTTAAGGAAAAGTCTGACCATAGACAGTCTTTCCACACTACCCTCCTCCCCATTCTGAGAAAAATCTTCTATGTCCTCCTAAAGGCTACTCCTAGAAAAGGTGAGCAGGGGGCCTTTTCTTTTGTGAATGTACCTGATTCTTAGATTAGGAAACTTCACAGTGTTTCCACATTCCAAGTGGAACTGAGAATCACTGAACTGATAGGATCTGCATAAACATTTTGAGCACCAACTATGTGCCCTGATAAATTCTGGGGGATGCAAAAGTTTTCAAGACAGATTATATCTGCACCTTTCTCTGTTGAATAATCCATGTTAACAATGGAGATAAACTCCATCAAAACTACCTACCAACCCCTGAGTATGAGGTTTTGTTCTTGAGCATTTTCACGAGTTCTACCAGGAGATGAAATCTTCCCCCAACTAGTCAAAGTTTATTCTACTCTCATGTCTAACCATGGTGGTTCTCAAATTTGGCTTTCACTGGAATCACCTGGGAGGGGTAAGGCACATTGACTCTCACGTTCCTGAGGTGTTGATGTAATTGGTCTGGGGTGTGGCTGGCGAACAGGAGGTAGGGGAGCGGAGTGCCTAGGTTAGTGTTGGATTCAATGCCCAGGGGTGAGAATCTTGGAGGACATCTTAGAATTCTGTCTGCAACAGTCGTAATTATTAGAAAGGACAGGGAACTCCTTTGTGGACAGTAATTTGCTAGAGGTCAGGGCCAGAGTCAACCAGTAGATGAATGTTTTGAAATGATGATTATCTTAGCAGTGACCATAAACATCTACAGATGATGAACCATGTGGCTCATAGAGCAAACTGGGGACAACAGACTCATGTTTATCCCAGCTTTATAGTTAACAAAAACTTCTGTTAACTTTTGTTGGCTTAGGTGTGTGAATGCTGGGCTCTGTGCAGAGTGGAGCGGGAGATCTCAGAGGTGCCTCAGGGATGACTGAGATGTGGGGAGGTTTGGCACTCAAACTGGAGCAGCTCTGCTCTGATGTATTTTTGGTATTGGACTAGAATATACATGACTTCTGGAGAAGCATTTCTTCCTGAAATGGTCTTCAAGGTGCCTTGTGGGGCAGGTGGGGCACCTGCTAATTTCCCTGCCTTGCCAGGGAGGAAACAGGTTCCCTGCTGTTTCACAATATCCCCAGAATCCATTTAGCCAGCGATGTTTTATCCTGCTCAGAGTATGTTGACACTTGCTGCCCTGAAATAGCTGGCAGGGCCCATCCACAGTCCATGTGATAAAAATGAACTTATTTTTTCTCTAGTGCAATCTAATTTTGACCCTCAAATATAGTACACTCCAGGTTGATTATTTTTTTTAAGATGTCAGACATGGCACTCAGAGTTTCTTGGACTTTTCCCACATATCATACTATGTAATCATAAAGGATATTCAAAGTGATGTGCTAAGCACTGGATGCAATCACAAAGCAACTTCTCACACAGATAGATAACTCATGTGTGTGTGTGTGTGTGTGTGTGTGTGTGTGTGTGTGTGTGTTGGGAGGAGTGGGGAGAGAGGCTTCACTGAAATAAGTCCAAGACCCATAGAGTAATCTACTATGAAGAGGATAAGACTTACTTGGATGCATATGCTTTTATAGTGTACTTTTTTTAGAAAAAAGTTACCTAATTTTACCATATTTAGATTTTGATATTTAGATTTAATAAAGACCTTTTAAATCACTGGAAAAATAACAAAAAGGAATGGGAAATACTGAGACTGTGGCATATCATCAACCAAAATATTAACGTTGTGCATTGCTAAGCTTTCAGACTTTTCTTTTCCTTCTGGAAAGGGACGGTTTTCCTTCTTGCTGCAGAGTTTTTACGGTATTCTTGAGGCCGGCTAGTATCGCAGTAAGAACTCTGCTGTCTATATGAACAACATTAGCAGCAAGAAGTCAGCGAAGTGGTTGATTTGCAGGGTATTTCCTAGAGAGAAAATCATGCTCATCTGTCTTTTCTTCCTTTGAAGTGTCCCTCGTGTGGTCTCAAAGTGGGGGGCTTTGAGAAGGAGGGGGCGCTGGGGGGAGGGAGGGAAGTCTGGCCAGGGAAACTTATCTGGGAAGAGCAGCCCAGGCTGCCACTCTCAATCCCCCTTCCCCTTGCCGCAGACACAGACACACGCACATTAGCGGTCAGTTGAGCTGCAATATTCACAGCACATTTGCTGGAGTTCAATTGATCGCTTCAAGCAAGAGATAGCGTCAGCAAGGATGTGGTGCGGAGAGGCCTGGGGCTTGGGGGCTTCCGCTCTCACACATCACCAAGCCTCATTTTGAAATGGTTTGAATTAATGACACTTATTCAGACAGACAAAGTAGATAAATGGAAATGTTAGACAGGGCTTTTCACCTACTTTGCTCACCATTTCCCGTTACCTTGAGTGCTGGAAACTCTCCGTGGCATTGCTCAGCCCAAATGAGAGCTGCATGAGCTCATACCCCACACTGCCTGAAGCGGGTTGTGCATGTGCCCATGCAGGGTTGGTAGGAGAAGGGTAAAGGAGGTCCACTCTTCCGGGGCAGACGGGGCCCAGCACAGAGAACATGCTTAGGACATAAGTTCCTCTTCTCCAGCATCAGGGCGACCCCTTGTAGGGTGCCATTCATTCTGTAGTTTTTATAATGATTATGACAACTTCTTGGCATTTTGTAGGAAGGTGTCCAGAGCAAGGGCACCTGTGACAAATGTGTACAAAGTGGCCTTTGAGGCCGGTGGCCAGGCCGCTGAGCACCACCAGGCAAACAAAACAAGGGCTTTGGCATCCGAGCCCAGCTCAAATCCTCACTCTGTCATTTCCTGCCTGTGTGACTTTCAGCAAGCCACTTAAACACTGAGCTTCAGTTTTCCCATCTGTAATATGGATTTTATGTGAGACTCACATGAGGTGAGCTGGGAAGATGCTTATCATAGTAAGAATTGTGTGAAGGAGCTCATGGTAGGTGCTCGAAATCATCAGGCCTATGCCTTCCTGTTCTGCTCTCTACTTCGCCAGTAGATCAAGTAAACCACAGACCATGTGACCCGACAGGGGCACGAGAGCACTGAGGCCTAAACTTGACTTGTCAGGACATGTTCATTTCCCGGGCTTGAATTTGACAGTCTGCAAAGCCATCCTTGAACAGGGCCCAAGAATTCGTTTCTAGGGAAACAGCCAGCTCCCTTCTCCTGTTGGAATGTTCGAAGTTATCCCATTTTACCCTCTTTACCACAGGTGAGGGGCAGGAGGCCCCTAAGTTAAGGCAGGACTGAAGCTGAGCTGGGCAGTGAAAACCAAGTGGGATGGAGGGTCCCTTTATTTTAAAATCCTGTGTGGGTGTGGGGTTGTGAGTAGAGGGGAAGGGGGGTTGGTGAATTTTGTTCCATCTGCTCCTAGGATTTGCTCTGGGAAACAACTCTGGGTTTCTGTTTGTCACCTGTCTTGCCTTTTTTATTTACAAGGGGAAGCAGGATAGAGCATGATCTGGAGTCAGACAGCCTGGGTCACAATTCAGGCTTTGTGTATTTACTGGCTTTGTGACCTTGGGCAGGTTACTTAACTGCTCTGTGCTTTAGTTTCCACATCTGTTAAATAGGGGTAATAATAAAATACCCATCTCATGAGAATGACTTAGTTTAGTAAGTATTCAGTATATGTTAACCTCTTTTATCTGCTATTTATCTATTATATCATGTCACCTTCTTGTATTTCTAATTTATGTGATTTTAAGATGCATTCAATGGATTTTACATGAAAGTGATACTTTTGTGATACCAACAGATTATTCATTTGGTTCTAGCACCCATTGTTGGGACAGTGAATAAACCTATCTGCTAGGCTTAGGTTCCTCAAGACCCCCCGCTGTTTCCATGTCAATTGAAACTTTGGCTGACTTTCTTGATGCTAAAGTATAAAGCTCCTTTACAGATTGAGGGATTTTCATTCCAAAAATATTATTTTCATCCTCCTTTCCAATGGGGATTTACTCTTCTCTAATGGGACAATCCGACTTCTTTTTCAGATTACATGTTTTTAGTGTAACCATTCTAAGGGGGGAAATGTATGGTTAGATGAAAGAGCTCAGTCCGAGTTCCCTATTTGTTGGTGGAGGTTTTCAAATGCAAATATTTGATAAAAATATGTGGCTTTGTTTATTTATATATATCTATATATTAGAAATGTTAACTTGAACTGAACCGTTTAACATGCTTAATCCGAGGCAGATGGATGGTCAGTGAATTATTTTTGTAAACCACTTCTGTTGGCATTCAGAGCTTCCCTTCGTATTGATTCCATTCTGGCCAGCCAATCGAGGTTTCACCAGAGTAAGTTAGTGCCAGCCTCCCCTTCAATGACATATGTGTTCATTCCCCTGAAATACAACACAACTGCACATTTCTTCAGTCCGCAGAACCACTTTTGTAACTAATTAGACCAGACAGGGTGCTGGGGAGAAACCCCCGGATGCAGCATTGCGTCCTGATAGATATTTATACAGGCCAGCCCCTTCACAAAGTGAACAATTGCCCAAATAATTATTTCCTGCTGTGAACTCCTTTTTTTAATGCTTTGTTTGTGAAATCCTATTTTCCTTCCTACTTTTCTGTTGACTGCAGCTAAATTGAATTTGGTCCAACTCATCTCACACCGGGTCAACAAAATGCTTCACTCTGTCAGGGAAAGGGGTTAACCCTTTGAACACTGCCTTTCCCATGGCCCAGGATCCCACTGCTGGCTAGTTCTTATTCAACAGTAGAGCAGGAGGAGAGGAAGAGGAGTACTGATCTGGGGAGCGGGGGGTGGGGGGGCATGTAGGAAAAGAGGAATGAAATCGACATGAAATATGTTATGTTAGGATCATGACTATTTTTGGTAAAGAAAGTAGATGTCACTTTTTCTATTGCCATCCAGAATATGGAGTTATAAGAAGGCAGAGAAGACAGTGTGCACGGGTTTGTAAATATAAGGAAGGAGTACACTTTTGACCAAAGGCCTTCTCTAGAAACATGGCATAAATTTGAAGGGCAGACTTTTAAACAAGGTTTAGAAAAATGGGGTAGTTATCCCTGTGTAACAAAATTAATGGAGGGTCTGAATTAAAGAGGGAGGAAGGGTGACTTTAATTTATATCACATCTTAGGCCAGTCCATGATGGGAGCACCTGTCTCATTGTGGTTTTTCACCATTTGGATTCAGAGGTGCTATGTCATGAGATCGAATAGGAGCGTCTGTTGGGAGGTGCGAGATCCTGAGGAAAGAGAACCAGCTGTGAGAAGTATTCTGTCCAATATCAGCAAGTGTGATTTTGTCAGCACATTGTGGCATCTGTCCTCCATTGTGTGAAAACTGTCCCAGTCGGTTGAGAGTTTAATGGAACTTGCTGGAAGCAGAGATGGTGTCAGAGGCTGCATTCGCCTGTCGGTCCTGAAAATGTAGCTTGTTTCTGCAGGTGGAATGTCTGGGTCAAAGCATTTTCCTGTTTGATGGGGAGACTAAAATTTTCCTGCTTAGATATTATATGAACTTCTACCTCCACCTGTAATACATGAGAGTACCTGTTTTTCCCAGCCCACCCCACAGTGTACCTACTGAAACTTATGGATTTTGCCAATATATGTTTAAACAATGGTATTTCACTTATGCTTTAATGTGCCTTTCTCTTATGAGCGAGAGAGCATCTGTTCCTATGTTCAAGAGCCATATGTAATGCTTTTTCCGTCAGATGCTTTGGTAACTTTTCTATTGGACATAGGTCTTTTCCTTTGTATTTATGAAAGCTTTTTAAAACTCATCTCATACATTTATAAGGATATTAATTCTTGATTTATTATGTAAGTTACAAATGTTTCCCAAATTTGTTGTCATACTTTTGACTTTGCTTATAGCATTTTTGCTATGCAAAGATTTAAAAAAATTTTATGTGGCAGAATTTATCATTTATCTTGTTTGTTTATTTTAAATGTTTTATTTTATTTTGGGGGGCACACAGGAGAGGCAGAGAGAGAGGAAGAAGAGGATCTGAAGCAGGCTTGTGCATTTAGCACAGAGCCCATGTGGGGCTCGAACTCATGAACCCTGAGATCATGACCTGAGTCAGAATTGAATGCTTAACCAACTGAGCCACTGAGACGCCCCTTTATCAATTCTTTTTTATGTGTTCTGGATGTTAAGTAATAATTTAAAAGTTTTTGCCTTCTACTCTAAAGTTAAAGGATTTAATCCCTATTTTTTTACATAAATGTGAAATAGTAAAGGAAGATAAGAGAAATAGAGTAATAAGAATCATAAAAGACTATTGTTCAACCATATGCAAACAATTTTGACATTGGATGAAATGGAAAATTTTCTAGGAAAGTATAATTTTCTAAAGCTGACCCTAGAAGAGAAAGAAAACCCAAACCAACCAATTTCCATAAAGTTGTTAAATAGTAATCCCCCACAAAAGAACCATGACTGCATGGTTCCACTGGGCAACTCTACCACATCTTTAAATAAAAATAATTCCATGGCATAGAAAAAGCATAAAGCATAGAAAAAGAAGAAAAACTTCCAGTTTTGTTTGATAAAATTTTTGCCCTAAAAAGCTTGCAAAAAAATAGTTAAAGAATAATCTGTCTTATGAATATTTATTCTAAAATCTTAAATATTAAGAAACATGATTCAACAGCACATTAAAACAATGATATAGCGTATCTAAGTAGCTATTCTAGGAATGCAAGGTTGGTTCAATATTTAAAAATTTACAAATCAATTCCTCATATTAATGTCAGAAAAATAATTTTAAAAATATTGTCATAGATGCTGAGAAAATCATTTGACATAAGCCTACTAGCATTCTTAACAAAACCTCTGTAAGTTAATAACAGATACTTCATTGACATCTATCTCAAACCCAAAAGCTAGTACCATACTTAATGCTAAGAGCATTCTTACCAAAGTCAAGAATACTATATAGATACTGCTACTATTTATCAGTGTACTGGAGGTGCAAACTGATAGAATCAGACAAGAGAAAAAGATTACAACTACAAAAACTAGAAAGGAGGATATACAGCTATCACAATTCGTGGAAAATGTTATTGTAACTCAAGAACATAGCTGAAAACCCATTGAAAGTGAGAAAATTTAGTAATATATCAGGGTACAAACTTATAAAGAGAAATAAATAGCTTTCAAATAACACTCAGAAAACATAATTGAAAAAAAATCACATTTCATAGTAACAGAAGAGATAAAATACTTAGAAATAAACTTCATAAGGAAAACACAAACTATATGAAGAAAACTTTATAATCACTTCAGACAAGCATGCATGCATGTGCACATATACACGCACAAATGGGAGACCCACCAGTTCTTGGATGGGAAGACAATGTCCGAAATACGTCAGCTTTCACTAATTATAAATTTAACATGATCATGACAAAAAATAACCCATAGGACTTTAAAACAATAAGTGAGGTAATTCTAAATCAAGAAGATCAGGAAACTTCCAGTTTTGAAATAAATAACTTTCAGAGGTTCTAAGTACAGCATAGGGAGTATAGCCAATAATATTAGAATAACATTGTATGATGCTCGAAGGTAACTCTACTTACCTTGGTGAGCACAAGTAATGTATAGAACTGTTGAATCATGTTGTGCACCTGAAACTAATATAACACTGTATGTCAGCTGTTTTAATACTAACACTTTTTTAAGAAAGAACAAGAAAATTCTGAAAAAAATAGAGCAATGGGGGAAATTGTCCTATCAGATGTTAAATTATATTATAACTATGGTAAAATCTTTGCGAGCATGATTCATTCTGGAAATATGCTTGTAATCCCAAGCACTTGTATCTCAAAGCAAATCTCAAGAATCATTGACTCAGTTGTGATCATGTGACATTTGGCATCACATACTGCTCATATGGCAAGACATCACTCATTTATCAAATTAAAATTTATTAGAAATGTTTACTCATCCTGTGGAACATTTGCATAGCAAGTTTAGGCCCATCTGGATAATCTTGGAGAATTTCCCCATCTGAAGATCCTTAATCCCACCTGCAAATTCTTTTTTTTTTTTTCATATAAGGTAACATTCACAGGTTCTTGGGATTATGACTCGGACATTTTTTTGGAGGGGGTGGGGACATTATTTATCTTCTTGGAAGTTTGTAGATCATTCCAACCCTGGAAAAATTTTTAGCAATGTTAATTTCTATGCAGATTTTAGGCACTTGCCAATTTCCTTCTTCTCCCTCCTCCCGGTGTCCCTGCCCCAACCCTCCCCAGTTCCTGCTCACGTAGGATGCAGGGCAGCTGAAGGCTGTCTTGGTCTTACTCCTAGACCACCTGCTCATGCCCTGAGGGTGAGTTTCCCAGGGGCTCATCATAATGTCATGTTTATCTCTTCCTTAAGAGGATTTCTTTTTGGTATTAGACGTTTCCTCCCTGCTGCCCTTGGTATGTAGCTATTCATTTTATAATCATCACTTTCCTAAATGCTCTGGCCTAATGGTTCTTTATTCGCTTCTCTAGCAGTTTCTAGCTAAACAACTGTGTTATCTGCAATAATGATACCACCGTCTCTCCCTTTTCCAGCTTCAGGTCTTGGCAACTTTAACAGAAAGGAAAAATAAAAACTTTTTGCAAATCATATGTCCGCCACTCCTCCAAAAAGTGTCAAGCTACTGGCTTTGTTGTTTGTACCAGGTGGTCCTTTTCTCCGTATCACGTGTGTGCGTTTTTTGCCTCCACAAAGAGAGAGACGGGAGAGCACCCTGACCCTCCAGCGCCAAGTCCTTTGCTGGAAATCTTGCTGATCATGCTGCAGGTGCAGGGATCTGCCAGTAGAGCTTCCTGCTCACTCCATGTTCTGTCTTGGCAGCCTTCAGGTTTGTCAGCAGGGACATTTGTTTAATAGGTCAGTGACTCAGTCCCCAGCCCTGGGACAGATTCTGAGAATAAGCAAGCAGGAAATTCAGTGGCAAGCCCATTCCCAGATACTGTATTGCAGTATGTGGTACAGGCCCATGTCACCTCGCTTTTCTATGCACCCCCCTCCAGCATCTGTATAGAAACTTCCTCTATTTCTTCATGTCTGGATTCAGTGTGCTCCAGTGTAAAGAAGATGGGACTTGCATCAGACCAGCAGGGAGTCAGATGCTGGAGTTGCCATTGGCAGATATAATCATTTTGTCCAAATTAGATGATAGGATTCAATCTCAGTTTCCCAGTCAGTGAAATCGGCCCAATGAAATCATGTCAAAGACTGCCCTGAGGATCCAATGAGACAAAGTATATCATGCCCCTAGCATAAGTCCTGGCACATGGGGGCATTTCCATACACAGTCTCCTTTTAACTCACGCTCAGAGTTGAGCCTTACTTTTCGCTCTGTATTTTCCCTCCTAAAGCTCAAATTCCCCTCTTATTCTATACTTAGACAGCCACAGTATGCACTAAATAATTAACTGATATTTCTGTTTATTAAGCCAGATACTATACTAAGTATCTTTTGTGCATTTTCTCCCTTAATACAACCTTTTTAAAAAAATCATAGAAACAGTTGAACCCCCACTTGTCTTCCTTTCCAATCTCACCTGCTTCCCACAAACATAGGCTTAAAATTGATGAGAATCTTTTCTGGCCCTTTTTAAATAACTTTGCTGCAGTTCTGTGGATAATACATATCTATCAGACAATTAGTATTGTTTTCTATATTTTAAAATTTTATGCAAATGCTATTATACTGTACATTTCCTTCTCCAACCTGGTCTTTGGAATCAACAGTGTCTTTTAGCTTTAGTCCATCAAATTTAACCAGTACAATAGCTTATTGAATAAAAACACTACTATTTACCTAGACATTCCTCTATTAATGGGCAATTAGTTTGTTTTCAAATTTACAAGCAATTCTGCAATGACTATTCTTGTGTATGTCTCCTTGTTCTCAAATTATTATTTTTAAGACTTTATTTTTTTTAAGTTGATTTATTTATTTTGAGAGACAGAGAGAGAGAGAGAGTGCGCGCACACACACACAAGTTGGGGAGAGGCAGAGAGACACGTAGAGAATCCCAGGCAGGCTCCACTCCATACTGTCAGTGCAGAGCCTGATGCAGGGCTCGTACCCACAAACCACGAGCCTCGAACCAGCACCTGAGCTGGAGTCAGACAATCAGCTGAGGCCCCCAGGGTGCCCCTCAAGTTCTTTTCTAAGACAAATCCCTAACAGTTGAACAGTTGGCCATATTTTAAAGACTTTTGTTACCTACTGTCAAATTTCACTCCATCTCCAAGCCATCATTTATGTTTTCACCAGCAGGGTATGAGAATGTCCACCTCCCTAGATCGTTGTTAACACTGTGTATTCTGACATTTAAAATTTTGCTGCTCTGATAAAAACAAAGCCAAAAGAAAAAGCCATTATCTCACAGATTTAATTTTCATATCTGAATATCTTTTCATACACTTAATGGCCATTTGTTGTTTTCATTTTGTGAATTGCTTATTCTTTTCTGACCCATTATCATTATCTTCCATATATTTTGCTAATTTGTTGCCCAATTTGCCATTCATCTTTTTGGCTTTGTGGTGATTTTTATTCTGCAAAACTTTAAACTCAAATGGTCAAGCTATCAACATTTTCAACCAAAGCTATTTTTTAAATTATTGAGTTATGTTCAATTAAACTTTACAATTATACCCGCTATGTGAACGACCCCCAGGGTAGCGTATAGTTGCTCTTGCAGGGGAAATTGGAATTTAGTTGTGGGACAAGATACTCATAAAACCATAGTCTATCATACAAGCTGTCTACAATGAGAGTCAAATACTCGACATACAGAAAAGGTGACTTCCCTTTGCCTGCCAGGAAACTGAGGACAAAGAGCACAAGTGAGTGCTGAATCACAGTGACTTGATTAGCTTAGGTGACTCACAGAAAGGCAGAACATTAGGGCTGGAATAGCCCTGAGAGCCGTCTAATCCAAAATTTAAAAATATGTCTTTCAGAGTTGACTGAATTCTCACCAAGGTGTCCCGCCAGCAAATCCAGCAGTAGCAGCACCAGCCTCCACCACATGTTCTCCTACGTGCTCCCCAAAGTGCCCAAGACCGGGCCTTCTCCATCTTCCTGCTGTGTCACCAACTCTCGAACACAAGCCGCCACAGCTCCTGGAGATCCCACCTGACTGCCGTGAGTGGGGCCTGTGGGTTCCCTGGCTGCTGCCCCAGCTCTGGGCCCTACAAACCACAGAGGAGCAGCACTGAACAAGAGGTCAAGGGCAAAGGACCTGTGTCAGCCTGTGCTTCCCTGCCCTCTCTGTTTTCTCTACTGCCTGGTGTACGGACAGTCCTTGTGTTGATGGGTGAGTTTTCCATACAGAACTTTGTTGTATCTGAACACTAAGTGTTCATCGTGAATCCTAATTTATTCTTTCTTTGTCTCTTACAACTCACATGACATGCTCATCATTGTCAGATTATTTGCCCACCATGTATACCTCCAAAGCCCAGGACCTTAATGTGCTCCTCTTTAGGGGAAACAGCAGATGATGAAGTGGTGAGCTAGTGGGGCAGTACCAAGGAGGCCTTCTTCTTCTTCTTCTTGTTTTCTTTAACTTTTATTTTGAAATAATTATAGGCTCACAATAAATTGTAATCATAGTACAGAAAGGTCCCATGTACCCATCACCTGACTTTCCCCAATGATGCCCTCTTACAGAACAGTACATTATGAAGCAAAGAAATTGGCTCAAAACCATCAACTAGCCTATAAATCTTATCCTATTCCCCCAGTCTTTACATGCACACCTTTTTTTGCTTTTTAAATTCTTATTTAATTAATGTACAATGTTATATTAATTTAAGGTGTGCAACATATTGATTTAACATTTTCTTGCATTACTCAGTATCACCATAAGCATAGTTGGTACCTCTTAATCCTCTTTATCTATTTCACCCATCCTCCCCATCCACCTTCCCTCTGGCAACCACCAATCTGTTCTCTGCATTTGAGAGTACATGCACACATTTTTGTATGTCTTTCTATATATAGTTCTATGATATGTTAGAGATTTGAATAGATTCATACAGCCACCACCACAGCAAGTTCCAGAACGATTCTGTCACCACAAAGGAGCCCCCCTGTGTAGCCACAACCTCCTTCTCTTGTCTACCCACAGACAGCCACTCCCCTATACTCTATCTCTACAGTTTTGTCACTTCAGAAATATTGTATCCATGGAATCATACAGTGGTATGACTTTTTGAGATTGGCTCATTTTCACACTGCATAATGCCCTTGAGATCTATCCAAATTGTTGATGTATCAATAATGTGTTTCTTTTCATTGCTGAATAGTATTCCATGGTAATGATGCTCTACAGTTTGTATTACCATTCACCTGTTGAAGGACATTGGGTTGTTTCTAGGTTTAGGGTATTACAAATAAAGCTTCTCAAGTCATGTAACTGGTTGAACACATTAAATGCATAACAATCAAAGAGATATTTTAAAAATGAGCTCTCAATCTTTATTAATAGAAAAATATGCACATTTCTAGGGGAATTCTTTCCTACCTGTATATTTCAGGGGATTCTTAATGGGGTGTCTGAACAAATGCCCATTTCCAGGCCACTTTTTCTGATATCTACCAGTGATGTTAAGACTTATGTTTGGGAAGACCAAGGCTGGTCCTCTGCCATTAGAGGTCACCTTTCTGAAAATTCTAGCTGTCAAAACTTGTCATTTACTATTCACATTCTCATTCTGGGACCATTGGATATTTTCACCTTGTTTCATTGCTTCCCAACCATTTATCACTCTGACCTCATGATCCTTATTGACCTGTTTGTTCCCTTGTTTGTTGACTGCCCCTTCCATGAGAGCTGGATGTTGCTTTATTCTCTGCTAACCTTCAGTTTATAGCTTGAGGACCAGGCACAGAGCAGGTGTATAATAAATGTTTGTGAATGAATTAGGTCTTTGACACATAAAGGGGACTTTAAAAGCTCTTCCAAAAAGACTAGATTGAAGTAAATATAAGTAAAGACCTTCAGGTAAATAGAGTGAAGGATGATCATCCCAGGGTTTGGATTTGGAAAGCCCGAGCTGGAATCTCAGCTCTTCCCCTGCTGGTTCTGAACCTATGGGTGAATGCTTTAATGTCTTTGCCGAAGTCTTTTCATTTGCAATGCCATTGTCTTCATGAGATAATTGTGAAGATCAAGTAAGACAGTTTGTATGAATATACTTTATAAGAATTGAAGTTCTGTATAAATCTAAGGTATTCTCCCCCAATGTCTTGGATATCATCTCTTCCTTCTCTCTCTCCGTCTGTCTCTTCCTCTGTCTCCTCCCTCATCATCATTCTCATCATTGCCACCATCAGGATCATCTGCACCCTTGGAAGCATGAAAGCATCAAGGCTACTGCAAATATGAAATCATGATGTTCATGTGACATTCCATCCAGTAGAGGGCAATAGTTCCCATCAGCTAAGTCCAACATCTTAAAACATCAATCATGGCAACTTATAATCATTTATATGTATTGTTACAGGGAACACACACATCTATTTTAGTAATCCTTCCTTTCAGCGATCTCTGGTATTCTTGTCTGATCCTTTGCCTTGTAGCCCAAGCTTCTTTCGGTTATGTCTGTCTGCCATGAAAGTTATTTTACCAAAAAAAAAAAAAAAAAAAAAAAAAAAAAAAAAAAAAAAAAATTACATTCTCTTCCTTTCTCCCTGGTTGGCTGGCCAAAATGCAGAAAAAATTGTGACTTAGAAATGATAACATAGGTATGCTTCTCTTTTGAATATTTATATCCTTGGCGCCAATGTTATAAGCTAGAATAATTGTTTTGCTTGGTTAGGTCATCTGAGAATCCTCCCACTCTTTAAGTGGCAATTCTCCAACTTATATTCTCTGTTTGTTGGACTTTCACTATATATATTTCATACAAGGATTGGTGGGGAGGGTCATTCAAAGAAAATGATCTACAGAGTCTATCTGGTAGGTCTAGGGACTCCCTCCCATGGTGCCTATCAATAGCAAGGTCATTGGTGCAGAGGCAGATGGGCTGGGAAATTGCTGAGGGGCTTCACTGCAGATAGTGAGTGCAGTTGGGTTTTTGATATACTGCTTTAATCCACTGCCAGAGAGACAACACTAGAGAAAGGCAGGGTAGCCACCTCTGGTAAGCAGAGAGAGAGAGAGAGAGAGAAGTAGCTCAGTTCTTTTTGGTTAATGAGAACTAGTGAGTATAGTTGGGAATAGTTCTAGAAATACCATTTCTTCTTTATGGAACTCTATTAATCTTTGCATCATACCAATCTCTTTTAGTAAAGGAGGCTCCAAGATATTTAAGTAAGATGGTTTATACATTTAAGTATTATTCATTCATTCATTCATTCATTCATTCATTCATTCATTCATTCATCTAGTGTCAATGGAAGGTCTACTGTATGCCAGGAATTGGAGATTCAAAAGGAAATAAGATCAAGACCCTTTTTTTGAGTAGTTCCCAGTCTCTGGGGGAGGCTAGCATAAGACAATAATGACCCTACAGAGGAGTGAGTGCTGTAGCTGAGCTAAGGTCGGGAGAACACAGTGGAGATGGTGATTGGCTGCATCTGCAGGAGGCTTGTAAGGAGGTGGAAATGTGTCCGTGTGTTATGTGACTTGTTTCAAAAGGTGTATTTTTCATCTTATTTCACCCTCTAAGCAAACCTTGGTTCATATCTCTAGAATGCTGGATGAGAAGGATGTAGTCAATTTTTACTGTTATTAGTCCTCTTCCAAGTCTTCCCAGCCCTGCCTGGTACAAATTGTGACTGGACCTGGCAGTAGTGAATGGATGACCACTGTGGGGTATGCTCACCACACACCTCCTGAGAGCTAAAGATGAGATACCTAATCTTGGTGCCTTGGGGAAAAAGTCACCTTCCTCCATCTTCCTTGTTACTTGTCTGAAGAGAGAAATGACTGGAACTTGTTTCCATTTCTTTGGCAGGGACCACACTAACTTTTCCCCAACACAGGGAATGCCTCTCAGTATTCTGTCACAATTGCTTTTGGGTCATTTAGAAAAAGCCTTAGGGAGAGGACAGTGCAAGCTTCAGATGGGGGAAGAGGCCCTGCTCCACAGGAAACCTTCTTCCCCCCTCCCCACCTTCCCTGCTCCATTGAAGCCTTCCATGACTGTGCGTAACTTATTCTCCCTTCCTTGGGACCATACTACCCTGTGTATTGCTCTGTATATTAATTTGGTCATTTTGCCAAACATCGCCCTCCCAGTGTTGGGTCTCCAAGATACCTTTAGGATATATGCCTGAGGGCAGAAGTTTGGCCTTCTAGCATCTTGTATCCTCTGGAGCCTTGGTCTTAGAGTAGTCAGTGTTGAGTGGCTGCCCCTTGGCCGAGTGGCCAAATAGAGATGACACTCCAGCAGAATGCCCAACCCTGCATACCTTCCAAGCTATGATCGAGCTGAGGGCAGAGCCCAGGCCCAGGGACAATGCAGCCCACACTCCTGGGCTGGGAACATTTCAGACTCATACTGGCTCAGCTCTGGAGCTGGCTGCAGCCAGCTGGGAC
Source organism: Suricata suricatta (assembly GCF_006229205.1). Classification (NCBI taxonomy): domain Eukaryota; kingdom Metazoa; phylum Chordata; class Mammalia; order Carnivora; family Herpestidae; genus Suricata; species Suricata suricatta. The sequence continues at coordinate 42,604,335 of NC_043701.1, read as the reverse complement.
ACTGAACCATTTGCTTGTTCCGTCGGCAGCCCTGCAGAACTGGAGTCCTTCCTCTGTGAGTGAAGTCTAAATTTAGCCCCAAAGAAGCTGCCTTCCCATTTTGCTGGAGAAAAGCTCTTTTCACTGGAATGGGCCTCTGCTTTGATTAAGTGGGAGGACCCACATCTGGGAATACATAAACTTTATTGTCCTTGGATGACAAAACGGTTTCCTTGCCTACTGGTTTTCCGCCTTTTTAGCCTGGAGTATGATTGCCTCTGCTTATGACTGTGTTGGCCAGGGCAAGCCATTTGGCTCTAGACTGGGTTCCCATAGCTTGAGTCTAGGCTGCAGTTGACACCTGGAGACGTTGTTGTATCCCCACTTCACCTCTGGAGGCCCAGCTCTACGCATGCAGGACATGACAGAGAGCAGGAAGCTGGCTCTCTTGAGAGATCCTGGGAGAACATAAGGCCCAGGTTTGTTCTCCTGTAGAGTGGATCTGAGGATTTCAGGAGGTCTGAAATATCCTGGGGTTTCCCTGTAAGGCTCCAGGGTTCAAGGTCTTGAGGGCCGTTTTGGACCTGCACTAAAGTGAACACGAGATTCCTATCTGGGACAGACACCAGCCCTAAGGGCTTCTCTGGGCAGAGAATGGCTTAGGCTTCTCCTGACCCAGAGCAGGCTGCTTAGGTGATTCCCACCATAGAAGTCTTCTGCTATCTGAGTTTTAAATGAACACTTTGGGTTGCCAACAAGTAAACGTTCCCCCTAGTGCACAGTCACATCTCTTTTGATAAATGCCTCCTTTGCTGTCCAGTGACACAGGCTCTGGCTAACTAATCTGTGTGAGAACTTCTGAAATGCAGGGCAGAGAGCACTGGACTTGGATTCAGAAAGGCTGGGTAGCTGGGTGGTCTGGTTTTACTGCTTATTAGCTCTATGACATTGGACAAGGTACCTTCTCCAAACTTCTATTTCCTTGTCTGGAAAAAGGCAATTATAAGTCTGTACTCATAGCTCTGTTGTCAGCAAAAAGTGAGAAGAAGCAAAAAGTATGTTATATATTTTTAAAGGCTCTTTTGTAGAAGTAGATTGCCTTCTCCACCCAGTGACCTGGGCTGGTAGCAAATTGTTTGCTTGAATTTGGTTGGTTCCCATGCACCCCCCCTCCTCCCACCCCATGGAAATCTCTTTGTTCACAAAGAGCTCCCTACAGGACACTGGGAGGTTGGTAGATCGAGGGAACTCCTGCTTAATTTAGACCCTTCTGTCCCCATTTTTGTTGGATCTCTTGAGTCTCTTTATTGCAGAAGGATGGTGAGGAGGTCTGGGAGCAAGGCAGCATGGCTTCTGCATTGATTGGGCAGTTGTTTTGCTGAGTGCCCACAAGTGGATTGTGTCTGGTCTGACTTTACCTTAGTTTCTTGGTCTGTAGAATGGGTACACAAGTATCCATTTGCAGGCATTGAGTGAGACCTCAAGAGGAAAATTGTAATAATTGCAATGCTGTGGTCATCATCCAAATACACTATATGTTCTGATCAGAACCTAGAGGTTGGTAATTTTCCCAGGCTACTCTGCTCTGTGTTCAACATTAGTACTAGAACAAGTTTCACCATTTAATAACAATTGATAGAATGGAAAGAAATTAAACTAAGTCTAAGAGAACTTAGGCTCTGGGTGAGGAAGAATTGGAAAGATACCCTCTTGCTGTAATTTTCCAGGATGCCCTGGACAGTCCCCAGAAGTCATCAGTACAGAAAAAGCTCAGGAACATTTTACAGGCTAGTAAAGTATTGTTGGGGGGTGGGGGGAGGATAGATTCTTTGGAATTTATCTGCATGGCTGACGTCACTTTCTCAGCACAGGGAGCCAAACTGTCTCGATGTCTGTGGCCTCTTTCTGGAATCATTTCCCAGTAGTTAATCCCAGGTGACCCTTGAGGCCACTTCCCTGTCAGAAATTGTTGGCTTGCAGTGAGAAGTGGCCCTTTTTGGGTCCCTGAAATTGGCAAGGAAGCTCCTCCTTCAAGCCTAAGTGGAAGGAAAATTAATGGCTTCTCTGGGCTGAGGTTGTCTCTCCTGCAGACCCATGTCTGGGCTGTCTAGCCTCATATTTTAAATCTTTGACTCTTTGCCTCTGTAAGTTGTAACAACTGTCACCCTCACTAGCTAGGCACCATCCATAAAAGATCAGCCAATTTTCTGTCCCCAGCTTGGGGGACAGCAATAGACTGGGAGGCACACTGCTATCTCTTAGGACCATGACAACTCTGTAGCCTTGCCATGGTGGACAACATCACATCATCTTTCCTAAGCTTTAGTTATTGCAAAGTGGTGTTCATTTTAATTTGGACATTTAGAAGATGTGGCAATGGATCCAGAAAAGGGAGGGGACAAGGAATAAGGGCACAAATTAACATTTATTGAGCAGCTACTATGGATTAGGCACCGTGCCGACATATTTTAATGTACACAGCCAAATTTAGCTCTCAGAACAACTCCCTAGGACATTACAAATCTCATGTTATAGATGTGAGGAGTCAGATCTGGAGAGCTAAAAATAAGATAAAGGATTATATGGCTTTTTTTTTATTCTCTTAGGGCTTAGCTTCTCAACAGAGGTGGTGTCATCTTGTGCTGGGAAGATTAGAGCAATGATCCTAATGTCACAGTAACAGGGATCCACTGAGATCCTATTTGTTAGATCCAGTCCCCCCAAGAGGCCAACATGAAATAACTCAATAGCATGATGGGATTTTCCAGGCAAACCACTCTCTCCTCCAACAGGAGGGCTGGGGCAACCAAACTTCGCCATTCCTCACCTCTAGGACAGGGTGACCCTTCAGAAATCAGCCGTTCTCAAGAAGGCTCTACAGGTCCCCAGTGCGGGTGCCAACATTGTTCCAAAATCTTTATGCTGCCCAGACCAGCCTTGGGAAATAGGCCACCCTCTCCAGCTGGCGAGGCCCAGGCTGACTCATCTGGCGGTGGGAGCCTGAGCATCAGCACGCCCTCCCGCCTGCCGCTGCCCCTGCCACGACCACAGTGGCCAAGAGTAGCGACAGAGGCTAGGGTCCGATGCTGCATGCCGCTGGCTGCCCAGCCCTGAGAGGGCACATTCTGGAGGTAATGAGCTCAGCCAGCAGGCCCCTGCATTCCATGCCTGCCTGCCTTGCCTGGAGTCAATCCCCTGTGAGCTAGAGTGGGGAACATGATTCCTTTCTCCAGAAGCCCCGTGACTGAGTGGAGACAGGAGGGATCTGCAGTCCCTCTTCAGTCAGGGACAGCAAAGATGTTTATTCCCCAGAGACAGGAGTCCTCTGGGTGGGCAGTGGTGAGCCTGGGGAGCAACTGCCGCCGGCTGTGTCCTCAGGAAAGGTCTGCCACTTTCTGACCTGGTGCTGACCTTAACTCAAGTGGCGGCCACTCCCCTGCCATTTGCTCCTGCGGTCAGAGAGTGGGACAGATGACGCCATGGCACTTTTTGGAGTGCTGAAGTGAAGTTTTGACAAATTCCAAAGAACATCAAAGTGCAGAACCACAGCTAATACATCATAGTCTGTCACCAGGGCCCGCGCCCCTGATTATCACATTAAATCAGCAATGGGCATATTTCAGCTGTAGCTCAACGGACGCCTACTGGAACTCATAGTTTCTCCTTCCAGAGTTAAACAAGTATGGCAATGGTTACATTTACAAATCTGTGCTCTCTATTCTATATTCAGCCGCTGGGCCCTTCATCACACACACACTCACACTCTGACAAAGAGAAGCATATTGCTGAAGAACAGCAGATAATTGGGTGTGTAGCCCAGTAGAACAGAATGCAGAGGTACCGGGTTCTAATCCTAGCCCGGCTTGAAATCGTTAGCAGGTTAGTTAATGCCTCTGGGCCTCAGTCTCCTCAGGGTAAGATAAGGATAATGACACCTCTATTTCTAAAATTATGGATTTAGTTGGTAACAGCCAAACATTCATTCCTGACTGGGAACCATGGACAGTGCTTGCTAGTCATGATGTTTTGTATTTGTTTCTCAATGTGTTTATTGGGCGTAACTTTTTGGATGTGAGAAAGATAAAACATTCTTCTCCACTCAGGATTTGCCGAGAAATATGAGTGAGTGAAGGGGAGGCAGGCCATTCAGGGTTTGAGTTTCAGGTTATGAAGGAAATACTTGTGGGGTTGGTATTTCCCTGGGTAAATTCTCACTGGGGGTGGGAGCGGAAGGTAACTCCAGAAAGCGCTTATGCTGATCTTTAAAACTGTTTCTCCCAAACTCTGAAGCATCCAAAGAAAGCAGAGTTATCTGCCAGAATGTTCCAGAAAGAACAACAGGCATATGAATTCTGTGTCACGTGATCAGGCATAAGCAATGTCACATTTCTTTTATTACTTTAAATTAAATCTGGTATGCTATTGTAGCCGTCCTGCCAGGCTGGTGGGAAATCCAGTCTCTGACCTTCCTGGAATGCCCCCTTCCTCTGAGTTCCTGTGGGTGTCCACCCAGAGCATTCAGTGAGGACTGCCGGTCTTCGGTCTACATGGGTGACTATGGATGTACTCATTTGCCACATATTTTATCATCCTTGGAGGCTGGTAGCTCTACCTTCTCTTGGCAAAGCTTTGTTGTAGCTGTAATTTCTCCCAAGATCCTGCTGTCTTGCTAGAGGGCTTTCAGGCAGGCAGAACATTTCTGCCTGGGAACCCAGGTCTCTAGTGCTTTCTAGTCCTGGAGGAGGCCCTAGAATTCTTTTCAGCCTCCTTCCTTATCTTTTGGTGAAGATAACCAGTTATCTCCCTTCAGAGAGCCTTTGGAAACACTATGACAGCCTCTGCTTCCTGGGGCTAGGGAAAGACAGGTCGTCCAGGTTAACTAGCATTAATCAGTTCTGTTGCCGAGAAAGGTAACAAGATAGGACTGGGGAATTTGGGGACTCAGAAGGAAATAGAAGAGAGACACTTAAAGAATCCCATGTGAAACTGGATAAGATTCTGTTTCCTCTAAAATACCTATTACTTTCCTTCCATCCACTTCTGCCTTTACGAAGGTCACCAGAATATGGGGAAAGGGCTGGGTGGGCAGCAGAGGAAAAAGACCACTCTTGGGGGCCCCCAAACAGCAGAAGACACTGCCTGCTGACGACATGGCATTAAAATCCTTGTCAATGTAGGAGGTGCTTGCTGGGGGATGATCGTATTTGACAGCCTCTACGAGGTCAGTGGAGTGATCATTAATCTCATTTTCCAGATAAGGAAACTGAGAGGCAGAGGGTTTAAAAGACTTGCCCAAAGTTACAGAGATGAGAGGCAGAATAAGAGTAGGCATTCAAGTCTCTTGACTTCTTCAAGAGTCCCTCGTGTCGCTCACAGTTTTAGATTAGGCTTCAGCTACATCCATCAGTGACTTGGGATGTTTGCTTTTGCCAGTGATCTGGCAGTCTGGAAACTTGCTGATAGACTTCTTCTAACTCTTGATCCTTAGCTATTCTTTGTTACTTTCAGGAAGAGGCGCTCGAAGCAAAATGTATTTCTTATGAGAGAATCTACTCTGGACTTTGATTCAGATCTGGTAGGTCCCCAAAATCTAGGTCATAACATTTAAGACCATGTTTCTAATTCTATGTGCATTCAATAGACTACCTTAGTGAGGGGAGTAATTTTATAAAACTATTAATTCAAGTCTCTGAGAAGAATTGCAGGAAACGTACTTCTGACTATTTAGAAGTGACTCATTATGGGACTATTTGAAAACTATATATTATTTTTATCAGTAAATAGAATTGCCTATAGTCAATGTTATCTCGTCACATCCAGGGATTCTAGGTTCCCGTTACCCATTTCCCTGAAAACAAGGGACAGCAAAGCCAGGGAAGAGAGAAAGCATTGCAGTCTCTGCAAGGCTAAAACCTCCCCTAAGCCCCACTGCAAACTGTAATGCCACACCCTTCCCTGCCAAATAACAGAGGGCAGATAAGATGGAAATTTTCATTCCAGTTCTCAATAATTTCCACAGCCAGTGAGATATCAGGACGGAAGAGGTTCCATAACCAGAAAATCTTGGCTGGAGTTTCATTGTTTGGAAACAAAAAGGGAAAACTAAGGAGTGCCTCAGATAGCCTTTCTTCGGGGGCTTACTTAGGAAAGAGGCTTTTGGGTATTTAAATAGAAACAAAGGATGGCTAAGAGTTCATGTCGCAATTAAATATCAGATGGCATAAAGTGTTTTCATGGAAAGGATAGGATCTGCTTTTCATCAGCTGGTACTTGGCCTCACCACCGTGAAGCAGGATCATTCTCTACCTGTGTCAGCTGACTTCTCTGACGTAGGTATTCGTCCACCAACGAAGCATGAGGGCCCTGAACAGTGGCGTGCAGCTAGACTCTGCTGCCTCCAGAACAACCATCATGGAGCAGGGCCCCAGCTGGAGAATGATGGGCCAGCCCAGGCAGTTTTCTGGGCTTGCTTTATGTGGAGAGAGGTGGTCTGGGTCTTTGTCTCCCAAACAATCCCTGGTTTTGACGCTTCCTGAGAAAGCAAGGCTTGTTCCCTAGTGCACCACAGTTCTGGAAAGCAGCTTTTCCTGTGAAGAGGACAATGGTCCTTGTGGGAAGGCTAGGGTTGCATGGAAGAAAGATCTGAGCAGAGAGGAGAAGCATGCCAGCTTTGCTGGCAAGGGAAACGGCAGGCCCAGAGCCCTGCAGTAGGTTGAGCGAGGTGTCCCGAGGGCTGGGGGTGTGCGCCTGGAGCAGAGCAGAGGTGTGGGGAGGAGGAAGTGAGCAGGAGGTAAAGGAGGTTGGAAGGGTATTGGGGGGAGGTGACCTAATGCGTTTCATACTCAGTTTAAGCATCTGGGACGTAGGGGTGCCTGGGAGACTCAGTTTGTTAAGCACACAACCCTTGATTTTCGCTCAGGTCATGATCTCATGGTTCATGAGTTTGAGCCCTCGGTGGGCTCTGTGCTGACAATGTTGAGGTTGCTCAGGATTCTCTCTCCTTCCATCTCTCTCTGTCCCTCCTGTGCTCACTCTCTCTCTCTCTCAAAATAAATAAAATAAACTTAAAAATTTGGGGGGCTTATCCTATTGGCCTTTGCTACTCAAAGTGTTGTCCAAGGACCAGCAGCATCTTAGTCACCAGAAGACTTTTAGAAATGCGGAATCCCAAGGCCCACCCCAGATCTAAGAGATCACAAACCACATTTTAACAGGAACCCCAGGAGATCCGTTTCTTTGTTCCAACACTGCTCTTGGCTAAGAGGAAGCAAGAAAGATTTTGGGATGGGGTGGGTTGGGGGGTAATGTGATGGTGTGAAGGTGTTTGGGAATGAGTCCACTGGCATGGGTAGAGAATGCTCACTTAGGAGCCCAGGGCCACCAGCCCAGGGTGGAAAGAGAGTGAGGAGGAAGGTCAGATGAGGTTGGTCTTGTCGTCAGAGCCACAGACAATGAGACAGGCCTCTACCTTCCAGTTTCCCTTCAGGTGGCAGACATCTTGGTGATCAGCCCAGATGTTGACCAACATTAGGAAATGTGTGTTCGGGAAATGGACATCCCCAGGATCTGTGCTTTTGGATTAGACTTCATCGCTGCAGCTGATTATCTGCCTGACCCTGGGGAGCTGGGAAGGCAGCGAGGGCTGCCAGGGCCCTGGAGCCACACAAACATGCCGCTGCTCCTGGTGGGGCCAGAGCTTCTGTGAAAGACATTCTGGAAGTTTCCTGCTGCTGCAACAAATTGTTGGGGGCACAGCACCACTGTGGCCTGCTTTCTCAGTCCCAGGGCAGCCAGCTCCTGAAACTGGACACTCCTTGGGCCTCGCGGGTGGGCTTGACTTCCAATGGGACAGGAGGAGCATTGCCCATAACACTTTCTCTGTCTGTTCAAGCATGGCATCCCTTCCGATTGGGCAGCACAGACTGAGCTTCCTGGGCTCCTTGCCTAAGGGGGGAGGTGGTCATTCCTTCCCTGGAGGTGGTAATGAATAAGGGAGGCAGTGCTCTAGGTGTGGGACCTAGTTAGGTCTACATCTGCAGGGAGAAAGAGACAATGCATGACATGAAGAGAACTCTTTTTTTTTTTTAAGTTTATTTGTTTATTATTTCTGAGAGAGAGAGAGAGAAAGAGAGAGAGAGAGAGAGAGAGAGAGAGAGAGAGAGAGAGAGAGAGAGAAAGCGAGCAAGCACAAGTGAGGGAGGGGGCAGAGAGTGAGAGGGAGACACAGAATCCAAAGCAGGCTTTAGGCTCTGAGCTGTCAGCACAGAGCCAGACATCGGGCTTGAACTCATAAAAGTGTGAGATTATGACTTGAGCCAAAGTCGGACCACTCAACTGACCCAGGCGCCCCAATAGAACTCCAAAGTGGAGGATTCCGGGGTTCTCAACTTGAAAAGAAAGGGCATGAACTTAGTTGCCAGTTAATTTCTGCCTTTTGCCGTTGCACTCTGAGTCCCAGTCTTCTAACAGGAGAGGATAGTAGCTTCCGGAAGGTCATGAGAGCCTGAGCGCACCACCGGGCATGTGGATAGCTAACCAACCTTATTTCCCTTCCCCTTCCCCTCTCCAGAGTTGCTACCTCTCTCCTGCTGGTCTTTGCAAATAAACTTCCCAATTAAATAGTTCCTGTCTGGTAATTCAGATCAACTAGAGGGAATATAAGTCTTAAATATATGACATGTTGAATTTGAAGGGTACAGTTTAGAATAAATGTGACCATTTGCTGAAATCAAACCGTTTCCTAGAATGGAGTCTTTAGGGGACCTGCTTCATGAACAGAACTGTCATTAGCACATTAGTTATTTGATAGCAAATGGATTCTCTTGGGACACAAATGTAATTAAAAGCAGTTTGTTCTAGTGTCTCTGGTTTAAATGTTGCCCACCACATTCTTTTTCTTTTCTACTCTTGCTGAGTAAAATCCATACTTTGCAAGTTCAGGGGCTAACCTTTGATGAGTTTTGCTTATTCTAAATATCCTCTCAAACACTGGGTCCCACAACTGAAGGTATTTTCTGTTCTTTGCTCTCTGGAGACTGAAAGGTTATCAAAAACCTCCCGTAAAGTTTTCTTCTATGCAGACCTTGGAAACACAGAAGACTCCTTGAATGGGCAGACTTACCTTTTCCCAAAACCATAAAGGAATATATTTTTGTTTCCTACCCCGAACACAGTATAACTCATTTCCCGTTTTTCCTGGGAGATTGTGGTAATATGGGGAGGCCTGGGGGGTCTCCAGGATAAAGCAGCTTGTAAAACAACTGTGGGGGGATTCCAGATCTGACTTAATCAACGTTTCTCAAGATCCGTAGACCAATAAAACTGTTTGCTTTCTTACCATGGTTCAGCCGGCTGATTTATTTCTCTCACCCTGCTGAAGCTGTCGCTGCTCAGAGCAGTTCATTTGTCAGGTCGAGAGAATTACAATTCACAGGACCCTCACTAGTGCTATCTCAGTTTATAAATTTCATGAATTACAATTTATTGCTATGCACCCTGCAGAGTCTCATATTAATAAATTGTGTCTCATCTGCAAAAGCACGTGTATATGGCTCCCTTGGACATAAGCTTATGGTCCTAGAGCTGCGGCACGTCTGCATGTGGCCAGCACACAAACATAGCTGTGCCGACAGAACCGGGCCCCCAGTCAAGTTCCCGCTGCCTCCGTCTGATTCTCCTTCCCTTGCAGTGACTGTTTGTGGGCCCTGATTTCTTGTTTTTATCTCCACAGGGATGCTCTGTAAAGGAGGCCAGACACCATCTGTGTATGTTTGTGTTGTGGTGGGGAGAGTATGGTGGTAGGGAGAACTTGATACTTTCCAAAATGCTCAGATTTTACCTTGCAGATTTTATCATCCTGTGGGTACCAAAACAAACAAACAAACAAACAAACAACCCATTAATAATGCAAAACTTTCTTTTGCTAACTCTTGTCCTTACCAGCTACTAGAATCTCAACTTAAGCTTTCTGGAAGTCCTTGCTGACTCCTCACATGCTCCCAGAGGCTACTCCAACTGTCCATGTGGTCAGATGCCACGAGGCATCTTCCTTTTTCCCCTGCTCTGGCCTCTTCCACTGGGCAGGGCTGCTAGTACCTGCTGTGCACCTTACAGTTTCTACCAAGTACCCCTAAGTCCACCCAGCACCTTTGTTTTTTACTGAATACCTGCTGACTACATCTGATTCCCAGTGAATGTGCCATGATTCTCACAATCTCTGTCTGCCATGGATATGTAAGTCTTGAATGGGCTGATTTGACCTCACCTATTCAAGTCCCTAACCCCAAGTACCTCAGAATGGGAGTGCACTTGGAGACAGTCTTTAAAGGGTAATTAAGTTAAATAAGGTCATTAGAGTGGACCCTAATTCAATATGACTGGTGTCCGTAGAAGAGGAGGAAACTTGGACATGGAAAGGTACAGGGGGAAGACTACGTGGAGACATGAATTGATGACAGCCATCTACAAACGAGGGAGAGAGGCCTTGGAAGACAGCACCCCTGCCAATAACTTGCACTCAAACTTGGAGCCTCTAGAACTGAGAGAAGATACATTTCTGTGATTTAAGCTACCTAGCCTGTGGTGCTTTGTGATGGCGGCCCTAGTGAAGTAATACAGTCCTCTGCCAAGAGCTGTCTGGAGACTTCATGCAACTAAGCTGGGTCCCAGTGGATGTCAAGTCAGGGATAGGAACCTGCAGCTTCTGTTGAGATTTTGCTTCTTTAGAGGAGCCTCAAAACTCTGCTGCTGGCGCCCTGATTTCTTTCATTGGATGTGAAGTAGCCCAGCCCAATCTGGCATCAGCCTATCATTCCAGGCTCTTCTCCTTTCCCTCCCTGCAAAAGACCTGTGCTCAAATCATAATGCACTCATCACTTTTGGAAACTATTGTGACTTAGAACCAGGGGCTAGGATCACCCATGGAGACGTGGAATCACAGAGATCCCAGTTGGTGGGAATGGGACCCAAGGAAGAGACACGGCCGTTTGTGGCGGCACCTCTGGAGGCTGAGAGAGGAGGAAGAAATAACCTGGCTGCTCCTTTCTTCCCACCCGCAGGCTCCTGCCAAATGGCTCCCATTGGCTGAGCTTCTGGAAACTACAGGAGTCTGGGAAATGCAGCCTGTGGGGCTCAGCCCCTGCCACAGAGAGCAGTGAGAAAAAGATGAGGGATGGACCTTGGGGCAGGTAGGACCAGGACCAGCATTCTTCTCACACCTCTACACTCATTTCCTGTGGCTGCCACAAAACATTACTGCAAAGTTCGTGGCTCTAAACAACAGAAATGTGTTCTTTTTACCATTCTGGAGGCCTGAAGTTTAAAATCAAGTGGCAGCAAGGCTACACTCCCTTCAGAAGTTCTAAGAGAGAATCCTTTCCTGCCTCTTCCAACTTCTCATGGTTTCACAGGTTCCTAGGATGTGGCTGCATCCTTCCAGTCTCTGCCTCCCTCTTCACATGGCCCTCTCTTCTCTCAGGAGGTCTCTCCTCTGTGTGTGACACTTGTCATTGGATTTAGGACCCACTTAAATCATCCAGGATGACCTCAGCTGAAGATCCCTAACTCATTTACATCTTTTCCAAATAACACTGCATCCTCGGGTTCCAGAGATTAGAATGTGGGTATACTTTCAGGAGCCACCATTCAACCCACTGCAATCTATTTAGCTTTGTTTGAGCTCTTCCCTGACCCTTCTGTAACTAGAAAAATCCTGCAAGTCTCCACTCTGGGGCGGCGGAGGCAGGGGGGATGGAGGGGATCACCTTCAGTAGGATACCTTGCCTGAACTACAGTATCAGACAGACTCACAAGGCCTCCTGTGTCTGGTCATTCTTTGTTCACATGCATGATGCTTATCGGCTTTCTGGTCTATTCCATTAGACCATGAGCTCCTCAGGGACAGAGCAGGGCCTGTGTCCTCTGTTCCAACTTCATATAGCTTATCTCTACTGTGAGGACCATGATCTTTCTGTCTGGGCCCCAGTTCTCTCTTCCTGTTTTGAGTCAAACATCTTTCCTTACTCTTGAACCACATATGGCTCTGTCCTCCATCTGATACACACTTGCTGAGCCCCTCATATGTCTGGAACTTTCCCCCACAGTTTGTCTGAACCCCCTCTTTCTTGGACATATATCACACAGGATTCCCAACAGTCCTTGTTCAAGAAGTGCTGCTGTTAAAGAAGTCTGATTAGACCAAATAGGTCCAGGGTTAGAGGTGGCGAAAGAAACGTGTTGTCATCACAGTATTTCTGGTAGAATATGATCTGGAATTTGGGATAAAGTGTGGATCTAGTCTTTGAAAATACATTTAAAAATAATAGGCAGGTGCTTTTCTGTAGTGAGTGATTTTTGCATTTTGTTCCTAGAAGTTTTGTGGAAACCTCCTAAAACCTTGATTACCTGTAACACTTGGAAAATAGGGAGGTTTATTCCTTTATTTTGGCATAAGTAAAACCTCTTTTAGTTTTTAATTGTTATTTTTTTAAGTTTATTTTGAGAGAGAAAGAGGAAAAAGAGCATGAGCAGGGCAAGGGCAGAGATTGAGGGTGAGAGAGAATCCCAAGCAGGCTCCACACTGTCAGTATGGAGCTTGGGTTGGGGCTCAAATCCATGAACCATAAGATCATGACCTGAGCCAAACTCAAGTTTCAGATGCTTAACCAACTGAGCCACCCAGGTGCCCCTAGCTTTTAATTCTTAATGCTGTTTTGTCTAAACTACACATCTCTTTCCCATTTCAGTAGGTGAAGGGGAGGCAAATGGGAGACTCACTTTCTGCTTAGAGGACAGGGGACTAGAGATGCAGGTTTGGAAATGAAGCTGAGTAACCCAGGGCATAATCTTGAGAAAGCCCCATTTATCTCCTTGTTTTCTGGGGATTTTACACTTTTCTCCAAAATCAGAGAGCAGAAAACAACCAAATAAAGGTCAGCTTTCCTTCTGCCATGCTAAGAATATTTTGTTATCAGCGATTAACTGCATCAATGAAGAAGATAGAGAATATTATAAATGTTGCAACAAAGAGAAGTTTTAACCACTTTTCCAAGCTTTTCCTGCTTGCATACTTGCAGTTAGGTGTGGATGTGTGTGTAACAGAGTGTGGGTACAACCAAGTTAGCCTAATGTGGATAAAACTACAAAAGAGTGAATGAGAAAAGCAGTGGGTTAAATGTCAGAAGCCTGTCCATTTTATCCCCCTCTTTGCTACTAAGCAGTGTTATGACCATTGGCAGGTAAATTTACTGAACTTATTCTCTTATGTAAAAATAAGGCTAATTCTCACCTCTATCTGCTTCCTAGGATTGTTATAGGAATGCGATCAGATGTTTTGAAAATAATAAATAAAATACTATGCAGACTTCTCATGGCATTTCCTTTCCACTAAGCCCTGTGAAGAAGCAGTAAATGTTTTTGTTATGAATTGGTATTATTGCTGGTTTGTTTGCTAATGCAGATTCTGCTTTTATCACCTCTGAGTTGGGGTGTTAAGGCTCATCACCCAGTCATGCATCACAAACCTGCCCTGTTCTTGTACACGTTCATTATGTGCCAGGGAGAAGCTAGACTGCTCATTTACCCCACATGAAACCTTGATGTCTCCCTGTGTCAAAAAAAAAAAAAAATGAGAGAGAAAGAGAGAATTAGACGCCAGAGACACACTATATATAGTTTTCTTTGACTGCTGGAAAAGATAAGTGGCTGAAAAGAGACGGGAATTGTTTGCCTATAAATTGAGTGCCAGCAGGTTTATCTCTGGATGCTGTAGATTATGTTGAGTGGAATAATCAGGAGGAAGAAGGGAGGCTACAATAACACCGTGATAGGGACTATTTGGAGTCCACAATCAGACCCTCCTTGACTTAATGCACCCTGTGTGGAAAGTGCTTATGTTACAAAGCAGCGTGAGGTCCTGGCCCCAAGATACTTATGTGTCTCATGGGTAGTGAGGTGGCGGTTGTCAGTTCTATTGGTATGCCCCTTGACTGGGTCCGATGTCACTTGAGAGGGCTGGATGGGATGGTGGGGACGGCAGGGGCGTCCTCCCACAGAGGAGGGCACGGTGATGCCCCAGAGCCGGAATCCAGAGCGCTGCTGAGAAGGGCAGCTAATGCCTGGTGTGGAATAATATTTGGGCAGAGTGTTCCTTGAACCATGGGACGCTGGAGTTTTCTAGGTTCCCCCCCTCCTGCAACCCTGTAAGCTGCAGGTGATAAATAATTTCTTCAGTCCTAGTGGCGCCTGGTGTCTCTGTGGAGCACCCAGATTGGCGCCCACATGAGGCCACCGTGAGGACTGCAATCACCTCATTGTAGCCCAAGACGGAGGGGAGACTTGGGACAACTTTCGTGGACCCTGAAGCTTTCCTGCTTGGTTGGTTCTATGGTCTGAATGGTGCTGTTCCATTTCCAAGTCGTCCTGTGCAGGGTCAGGAGGCATTCCAATGGCCAGAGACTAGTGACTGGCTGGAATGTGAAATGCAGTGACATTAATGTTCTTCTGGCAAGTGTAAATCAACTCTAGGAGCCTCCTCCTCCTTCATCTCGGTGATGGGTTTGCTTTCTTGATAAATCACCCTGAGGACCAAATGGATTTGGCCCAGATTAAGCGTCTTTCGGTCATGTAGTTTACTCACATTATTTCTCATTTGTCACTCCAGTAGGCTCACAAGAAGGACAGTCTGAGTCCCCAATAAAATGGACACTCGCATTGCCCAAGGGAGCCTACTGTGTGAAGAACCCCAACCCTGTAGAAGTGAGTGGTCAAAAGGAATTTCCATGGTCGATGCCTCTTCCAAAGTCCAATAGCTGAACATGTTTACAGACATCCCAGGTGCTTTCCGCTACCTTAAAAATTAAGCCTAACCTCCCTAGTGAGGGTCTTTCTTTCCAGCTTCATCTCTGGCCACTTTCTGCTTGTACATGCCTCCCTCGGGCAATGCCAAAAACACTTTACACTTTTCAAACAGTTTGCATACCTATGTCCCTGAACATTACTCATGCTAACCCTCTTTGGCTCAAATGCCTATTTTTCTGGTGAGCTTTCCACTCATTCTTCAAAACCGAATTCAAATGTGCCTCATTACAACTTTGGGGGGTCATTCTGAATAGACTGAAATACGCCTCTGCCTGCGCTTCTCAGGACAGAGTGTTTATCCCTCTAGGGTAGGGCTTATCATCTGGCATGATAGGTATTTGTTCAAGATGTGACTTCCCCACTAACTATTCTACTCTTCCACTCTGAGACCTGGCTGATTTATCTTTATAAGTACCTAATCCACCAGCACATGCTAGGTCTTCAGTTTCTACCAAATTAAGATAATGTACCTGTAACATATGTGACAAAACCAAGTGCTGATTTCTTCTTACTCACTGAACAGTTATGGGTCTAAAAAATCATCCTTGGAAAAGCATATCACCTTCTATTAGCTACCTTATGGCACATTATGAGTAAGGGAAGGATAAAGTAAGCTGGATTGGAGATCTGTAAGTTGGAGGCAGGGGAGAGGCGACCAGAAATCATTTGTAGGAATAGCCTTTGTTCTTATTTTGGCTATTTATTTCATGTTTCATCAATGCTCCTCAACTTTTATTCTTTTAAAAAATTTTTTTAATGTTTATTCTTGAGAGAGAGAGAGAGAGAGAGAGAGAGAGAGAGAAAGTATGAGGTGGGGAGGAGCAGAGAGAGAGGGGGACACAGAACCTGAGGCAGGCTCCAGGCTCCAAGCTGTCAGCACAGAGCCCGATGCAGGGCTCGTACCCACAAACCGCGAGATCATGACCTGAGCTGAAGTCGGACACTTAACCGACTGAGCCACCCAGGCGCCCCTCTCAACTTTTATTCTTACCAGCCAAAAAGGAGTGACAGTGTGATTGCTTGGCTGCATGTTGTTACCAAGTAGAGAGTAGCATTGGATTGACAATCAGGATACCTGGATGCCAATCCTAACTGTTGTACACCATAAACCATCTTTGTTTCAGTTTCACCATTTGTGAAATGGATCGCTCATCCCAATACATCTCACTTAAGAAACATTTGTGCAGGTAAAATCATCAACAGAAGAATATTAAGGCACATGGCCACATGCCAGGGACTTTGCTGGAATCTTTACGCAGTCAGATCTCAGGCTCATCTGCTGCTCTGCTGAGGCTTCATCATTATCCCCATTTTGCTGGTGAGGGCTCTGAGGCTCAGAGAGTCACCTGCGGTGAGGGGATGCCTGAGGATCAGAGTATGATCTGGGCCTGGGTCTAAGTCCAGAGGTGGGGCAGGTGTGCTCTGCCCCTTGTCCCCTATTTGTATTTCTGGGTGTAAGGATGCTAAATACTCTGTTGTTTTTAGGCCTTGTGGAACTAGTCCACAGTCTCTGCAAAACATTAAACACCTAAAAGCCATATGGTTGCCAAATATTGTACATCTAATTATACAAACAGAATGTTCTTTTAAGTGTTCTAGGAAGTCTGGTTTTCATTTGTGTTCCCCACTACTGCCAGAGTGATCTTTTTCAAATATAATCTTCCCATGACTGTCCTAAAAACCTCCCATGGCTCTCCTTTGCCTGTAAGACAAAACCAAGATTCCTAAGAAGAATTTCAAGACCCCTATACTCCAGCTCTTACCTATATCTCCTTCTTGTTTGGTGTTTCTCTTCCCACCTCACCTACCCCCATGCCACCAATCGAAGGAAGCAAAATGGAAGTGGTGGTGTTCCTTTCAACTCCCGTGACCACACCGTGTTGGCTCAGTGAGCTGCACATGCACTCGGTCTACCTAAAAGGGGTCCCCTACCTGCATAGTTAGCTGCTCAGCCGATCCTCCCTCCGTCTCTTCTTTCTGATTTTCCATATTAGTTAGCCATTGCCACATAAAGAATTGCCTCTGAACTCATTTAAGACAATATCATCACTTAAGATGTCACCCCATTTCTGGGTTAGGGGTACAGGAGTGACTGAGCAAGGTGGTTCTGGCTAAGGGTCTCTCATGCAACTGAAGTTGGGTTAGAGATGGGTTGCGTTTATCTGAAGACTTGACTGGAGCTGGAGCACCTGTTCTAAAATAACTCCCTTGCATGGCTGGCACAGTAGCGGTGGTTGTTGGTGGGATGCCCTAATTCCTTAGTACATAGACCTCTCCATAGAGCTGATGGAGTATCCCCACGATATGATGCTGGCTTGTCCCAGGTCATTTTTACTGATCCCACGTTTTCCTCAGTATAGCAACAATGCACCCACCTTCCAGTCTTGAATTTCCAGGCTCACTTGCACCTAAGGCAGCCCTGTGACACCATTCAGGCTAATGAAATATAAGTGGAGCTTATATTTCCTGGGTGGAGCTTACAGGAGGGCTGTTTATTTCTTGGTCAAAAGGGACCGTCTCACTTGGCACATGCCTTTTAACCTTGGTTTTCCCTGCCCCAAATTCATATGCGATGTCTGGGTATGCAAGCAGTCATCCTGCAAGTGAGAGGATGAAAGTCACAAATGAGGAATGGCAGAGGGAATGATAAAAGAGTTTGGTCCTGGATGGCTTCATGGAGCTTCTATACCCGCCCTAGACTGCTTAACCTCTGCACTTCTTGTAACTTGAGAAAAATGACCCCAATCTGCTTACGTCACTGTTGTCAGTTTCTTGTTACATGCACCTGGCCACAATCCTAACCAAGACACTCCTTTGTCTTTTTCTAAATGTGTAAAATTTCTGTTACTATACACATCACATGTAATTTTCATTACTTTTTTTTACGTAGCCTTCTCCTCAATTCTTCAGTGAACCACTTGAGGGCAAATATTGAGTTATCAATAGTTTTGTACAGTAGATTTTTATTAAGCTGATGAGTTTATATTTAAAAAAAACTTTAATGAAGTTTTTGAGCTTTGACTTCAGGGAATAAACCCCATCATTCTGTTGGTGATCAGTGAATCTGGTCTCATCCTGACTTTCTTTCCCACCAGTGCCAAGACCTGGGTTAGAGAAGAAAGACATCAAAGGCAACAGGGGGTAGGGGGTGAGGAAGACCTGTTTGATGTGAAAAAAGAGGGAGAGGTCTTTGCTAGGTTGACTACAAAGAAGCACTTCTGTGAAAATGGCTGCTAGCTCACCAGGTCATTATTTTTGCCGTTCACCTTGCATGGGTCAGAGGACTTGAAGACAGATTCCTGCTGCCAGAGAGTCTAAGCTCATCATGAACATGACTCCAGCCTGTCACTGGGTGCCCTCCCCCCTCTTTTTAAGGCCTCTGCCTCAAAGGATAAGGAAGGAAGAGTCAAAGTTGATTCCAGGGTGATGAGGTGACTAGGAGGGTGCCTTGTCATTAAGAAGAATAGGTGGTCAGGGGCTGGGGGCTGAGTACACAGCTGGCTTGCTTCTGACCTCCCAGTGGACATGTATAGTGGCCAGTGCGGGTTGAACCTGGAGAGTCATTAGGACACAAGTGGTCCCTGAAAATGTGGGGATTAAAATGATCCCCAAAGGGAGAGAGTAGAACAGGAAGAGACACAGGTCAGGATTGGAACTTTGGGGAATCGTTTGACTTGGGTGAAAAAAAAGAAACAACAGGGTGTTTAGGGTAGTGAGCCTGTTCTGTATGATAATATAGCAGTGGATGTGGGTAATCAGACATTTTTTCAAAACCAGCAGAATGTATGAGACAGAGTAAACCCCAATGTAAACTCTGGATTTTAGTTAATCACATCCCATTAATATTAGCTCATCAATGATAACAAATGTATTCCACTAATGCCAAAGTGCTAATAATAAGGGACACTAGGGGAAGGGGTGGCATATGGGAATTCTCTATACTTTCTGTTCAATTTTTCTGTAAACCTAACACTGCTCTAAAATATAAAGTCTATTACTTTTTTTTAATCACAAGAAAACAGAGAAAGAAAAATGGGTAGGAGGAGAACAAAAAGTGGTCAATGTCTTGGATACTGAAGAAGAAGAGAGAGCAGTAGGAAGGAACACTATGAGTTAATGGGGCTGACACTGAACTGAGAGTCAGAACAACCTATATCAAGTCATTTACCACGTGTGACCTTGGGAAATCCACGTTTTATATCTATTGTGTCTGGGATTCAGTGTCCTTATCTGTGTAACGAGTATCTAAGATATTATGAGAGTGTTTTCTTGAAACTTGGTAAACATTTTACTGGTGGTTTTGGAGATGCTGGAATGTGACCTTCGATAGTATTGAATCATATGGTGAGAAAGTTATTTCTCCATTTCTTTTTTTTTAATGTTTTATTTATTTTTGATACAGAGAGGCAGAGCATGAGAGGAGGAGGGGCAGAGAGGGAGACACAGATTTGGAAACAGGCTTCAGGCTCTGAGCTGTCAACACAGAGCCCAATGCGGGGCTCAAACTCACGAACGTGAGATCATGACTTGAGCCGAAGTCAAAGGCTTACCTGGCTGAGCCACCCAGGCACCCCTACTTCTCCATTTCGATTTCAGTCTTGATTTGGTCAAGTAGAAAATTTCAATTCAGTGCTAATCTGACTTTAATACCTCTCTAACATATAACTGCTGATCTCATTTTTTTTAAGTGTGATAAAGTATGTATAACAGAAAATCTACCATTTTAACTGTTTTTAAGTGTGAAGTTCAGTGGCATTAAATTCATTCACATTGTTGTGCAACCGTCATTACTACCATCTCCAGAACTTTTCATCATCCCCTACTGAAACTCTGTACCCATAAAAATAACCCCTCATTTTGCCCTTCCTAGAGCCCCTGGTAGCCACCATTCTACTTTCTATCTTTATGAATTTGACTACTCTAGGTATCTCATGTAAGTAGAATCATAGAGTGTTTGTTCATTTGTGGCTGGCTTGTTGTACTGCACATAATGTCTTTAAGGTTCAGCTATGTTGTTGCATGTATCTGAATTTCATTCTTCATTAAGGCTAAATAATATTCCATTCTTCTGTTGATGGACATTTGGGTTGTTACCACCTTTTGACTATTGTGAATAATGTTGCTATGAATACAGGTCTACAAATAGCTCTTCAAGACCCTAGTTTCCATTCTTTTGTGTAGAGGAATTACTGATCACATGGTAATTCTGTGCTTATTTTTTCTTGAGGAACCACTATACTGTTTTCCACAATGGCTGTATAACTTCGTATTCCTAACAGTAATGCACAGGAGTTTTAATTTTCCCATATCCATACCAACACTTATTGCTCCTCTTTCTTTCTTTCTTTCCCTTTCTTCCTTCCTTCCTTCCTTCTTTCTTTCTTTCTTTCTTTCTTTCTTTCTTTCTTTCTTTCTTTCTTTCTTTCTTTCTTTCTTTTTCTTTCTTTCTTTCTTTGCAGCCATCCTAATGTATGTGATAATCTCATTTTTAAACAAGGTGTGAATGGTCTTTGGGCTCGAAGCCTCGGCAAGTGATAGTTTCCAGCCAGAATTATAGAAGGAATGCTAAAATCATGGTCACCTGAAGGGGGCCTTTACCCCAGTTCTTTCCCTCTCTTAGGGTCATGGCAGAAACCGGTGGACAGTTGGATGTGAGTGAGGCCCTGGGATCTGCTGAGATCCTTTTCGGAGAACAGGTGTGGTTCCTCTTCCCCAGGGCTGGACAGTGGTTGGGGAGCAGTGTCTGGGTCTAGGTCCTGGGAAAGACTTGGTATTGGGGGAGGGAAAGGGGTAGATACTGACCCCTTGCAAGCAAGCCGAGCCTCTGTGAACCTGGAAAGGCCGTGAGAGAGCTCAGTGGGGCTAAGGCTTCCTACTCCCCAGCTCCCCAGGTGGGAGCCTTGGGGCAACAGGAGAGCTGACTTTCCCCACAGGCTCAGAAGTCTACCTTAGACTAAAGGCCTACAGGCCAGAGTCGCTTTGACTTTAAACTTAAATAATATTATTTTGCTTTCACTGAACTTCTTTTTACTGGTTTCTCTTATTTATGACAAATGACAGTGATTCTCCACTGACATACATTTTTCTTTCAAAATGAACAAGTTAAAATAGGAGTTATCTTAAGAAAAACACTAAGGAAATAGTAATGCAGGGGCAAATAGATGGGGGCAAACATCGGGAAGGTGGCACACTAATCTAGACTGAAGTTTGGGACTCTCTGAGATATTCCATACTCCCCCCCCCCGCCCCCCGCCACAGAGTCATGAAATCCAAATGACAAAATGTGTGTGAAAGTATTTTATTAGCTGTAAAGTGCCTTCGGGTGTAATATATCATCATTTTCATGACAAATGCTGCAGATTTGATTCAGGAGGGTGGTGTGGGCAGACGTCTGGTGGCGGAGGATTAAAGAGGAAGTAGGAGGGAGAGAATGAGGAGAACAGGTGCAGGCAGTAGGTGTAAGAGATTTGATTGTGAAGGGGAAAAACACCTGAGCCTTGTTCCTGTTCTCATGCACGGAGGAGGCGGCGAGGCACCTCAGCTGGCAGCACCTGTGGGTGCACGTGCCTGTGATGGAGCAGTGTCCTGCACGAGGCGGTGGAGGTGGGGTTGGGGTGAGAGTAGGAGGGACACCGCTCCGCTTCGGAGGCTTGGTGGAGGTCTGGGGAAGAGTGCCAGCGGGTAGCGCTGGTGTTGTCAGGGCAGCGGGAGGTGAGTACGTGGGGTAGGTCTGCCCTGTGTTCTTGGTGGGAGGGGTGACTGCCGGGATGGGAAACCTCAGCGCAGCGTCCTTCAGACTGTGCCTGCAGAAGCATCTCTGGGGCAGAGTGCTCAGAAGGCAGATTCCCTGGCTCTTCCCTCTAATTCTGCTTCACACTGTCTAATGAGGGGCCTGGGCATTGTTCTTTAAAGATACCCATGAGCTCACGATGCTGCCAAACAACTAAACACACGTAGGAGATACGGTAAGGAAACCAAAGGTGAACCAAAGAGACTGTGGGCTACTTGGTTAGAGTTAAAGATCATAAGGGCATTAGTGCATGTATTTCACCCCATTTCACCTATTTGAATTATTATTGAGTATTGAATTGCTTGTGTCTGCTGAGCTCTAGGATAGAACACACAGAGGAAGGGGCAGACCAGGATCCTGGGAGCTGGCTGTCTTCTATAACATCAGCTGGCATTTGTCACTCCATTAGTGCATAGATGTAAGGGTCATTAGTGAGCACCACTGGCTTACAGTCCTGTGGCCAGACCTTATTCTGGGGATGAAAATGGCCTCTTCTGGTTTGGAGCTGACAGAGACCTTTCCTGGTGTTGGTGTAGCAATCTTCCAAATGAGATTTAAACACTTAAAATGCATATTTAGTGTGTCTGAAAGTATCTCACGAGCAGTCCCGTCTGCTGAGCTCTGCGCTCAGTGACCCCCCCCCCCCCCGGGATGGAGTCTAGGGGTTTTAGGCAGGTGTTATATTTGGAGTTGGTGTTGAGGCTTGAAGACTAAAGCATTACAACATTCAGTTGGATGCGATTCAGAGCAAGTTCAGACAGTCTCCCCTTCAGAAATTTATGCAAATCCCAACTCTATTTGCCAGGAAGCTTGTAGGCAGTTGGCTGCTGATGTGCTTGTATGGAATTTGGACAGCCATGGATCTCAGCCCTCTGGACTCTCATTAAGCACACACTCCAGTTGTTTGCCTCACTTGTTTGGTTTTCTCTATTGTATTGTCTTTCCTCACTCTTTCCCTTCATGCCACACATAGTATGCCCCTCACCATTCTTCTCTTCAGTTATACCAGGTCACCTATTTAACTGAGGGCTGTTGAGCAACCAGTAGCAAGAGCTCAGAAGTGGGAGGGGCCCATTGCTTATGCTGGAAGAGTGGCCCTGGCACCGCCAGTGGGTTTGGTGCATGATGATGAGGCTGATGATGGGACAGTCAACCCTGGTCTGGCTCCTCTTTTGGGGAGAAGGAGTCATTAGAAGGTCAATTTTAGAAGGAACTCTACACTACAGCATAGTTGCAACAGGATAGAATTTCTGCGTCCAAAGGGACTTAGAGGTAGAAATCTCCCATCTGAAAGGAGCCAGATCTTGTTTTGATCTCCAGTCTCAGATTTTGATCTTCAGTCTTTCACCAGAGACAAATTTGTTCCATGAAGCCCCCTTGTGGAGAGTCACTAGATACAGTTTAATGTTAAAGGCTCTGAGAAGTCCTGCAGCAAGGAAGCCTGTTTCTTTTTGTTCTGCCTTCCCTAATCTTGTTAAACCAAAGAACCCCTTTTCCCACTCTTTTACCATGTACTTTCTAGAATGCTCATGTTATACAAACTATTCTTTGGAAAACATTGTTCTAAGAGTTTTTTTGAAAGCTTTCCTGCTTTGAAAAAAAAATCTAGTTCCTCTATGATTAATAATAAGCTGTAAAAAGTTAGAAAGGCCTGTTTTTTCTTTCTTTGAAAACAGCAATAAAAATTGATATATTAATTAATGTCTGCTAACTGCTATAGCAAATAATTTCCTAAATCTCAGTGATCTTAAACTATAAAGGTTGATTTCCCCACCATGCCACCATCTAATGCAGTTAGTAGGGAACTCTGTCCCATACGGTTATTTAGGGATCCGCACTCTTCCCACTCTGTGGCTCTGCCGTCTTCAGAATGGGACTGTGAAGCTCCCCTGGTGTGCTCCAGCTGTAGATGAGGGAAGAGAAAGGAGAAAACACATGCTCTTGGCTCACTGGGCGTAGAAGTGACCTAGCCAGTTCTGCACTGCACCTGGGTGCACATGGGCCAGGAAAGGTGGCTTCGCTGTGTCCCTAGAAAAGTGAAGCGGGCGTGGTGAACATCTACTTCGCCTCTGCCGCTGTGAGAGAGGAAATAGTGAATTCAGTTGTCTGAATCTTGCTCTGATGCCAGGCTTGGTGGGAGAGCAGAGGGAAGAGACCCAGGAGATGGAAAGGTGGGTACTGCCAAGAAAATCTTGAGGAGGTGGGCAGAGTTTGTGGAGCATGCAGCAAAGAGAGAGGGATACCGGGGAGCTAGATGAGGAGATAAAGAGCCCAAGAATCCACGATCTCTGTGAATAGAAAATGCCAGATTTAGGCTCTGAGGAGAGGTTGAATACTGTTAAAGGAACATGGGGGGGGAGGGGGGAAGGAAGAAAAGATAGGCAGACACAAAGTCCAGGAGGGATCAAAGGGTAGCAGCTTCCATAGGTTGTTTCCATACTGGAGGACAGTTCTCCTTATTTGTAGCATAGCTAAAGAATAAATATTTCTGTGTGTGGAAAACATTTCTTTTTAAGTAGGCACAAAAATGGAATGCTTTTTATTTTCCTTTTATTAGTTTTACTTTTGTGAGGGTTTTTTTTTTTTCTCACCAGCCCAGTATCTCTGAACCTGTGCACCAACAATGGGTCTTCTCCACCTTGGGAAATGGGACACGGTGGCTATAGGACCCCCTCAGTGATCTTCTCTGCCTCTGAGCATCTTCTCCATTCACCTCAGCAATCACATCAACATCATTTTCGATGTTCACCACGAGGTGAAAAATTCTGGGAAGTCCCGCATTGGCTCAGTCCTAGTGATTGCTAAGGCATTGGGTGGCACCAACCATAAGAGCCTCAGTCAACTCCTAGATTACCATATTGTATTTATTTACACCTAGCATTGCATAAATGCCTGCCAAACAAGATGCAGTCCAATTTGAAATGTGAAGAAAATATGACAAAGGGAATAAGGGTTGGAAAGATAAGAAGGAGCCAAGAGTGAGGTCGGTACACAAATAGGCATGTGGGATAAACTTGCTGGCACTTGGAAGGAAACTGACTCTGAGCTTTCTAACTGCTGATTAAAAAAAAAAAAAAAGACAACAGTCAATTGCACATTCCATGGTATCAATAAGGTAAAAATAAATTGGATATTCATAAGAAGCACAGCTATTCCTAGTACTAAAGTAGGTCCTAAGAAAATGCCTTACTTTTCATAACGACCCAAACCCTTCACAACATTCTTGCAGTGAAATACAAACACATGTGTTGTGGGACTTTCCTTCACAGTGTCGGCCAATGTATGTTCAGGGCAATACTCCAAAGTTCAGGCTGGGAAAAGTAGTTTGGGAAGGGATGAAGGTGGAGCCAGGAACATGTCTGTGTGAGATCAGCATCACTGGGAACCTATGAAAGGCAAATGCAGTGCCGCTTCTCAGCAATCACACTGACAAAGGTCATAAGGAATAATTCCAAAGAATGGTAATGCCTCACACCTGTGAGAGTGTGTAGAAACTGGCACTTTTTATGTGACTGAATTGCTACAACCTTCTTGCATGGCGTTTAGGCAATACGAACACACAGTAAGACATGTACAGTCTTGAGGCAGACTCTTTCTAGGAAATTCACTGAAGGAAATGATCATAGGTGTACCCAAAGATGTGGCTACAAAGATGTTGGTTGCTGTCTTGTTTCTGATATCTAAAAATGATGAGATAGGAATCATACAAATCATAGGTCACCCATAAAATGAGATAGGCATTAAAAAGCATACTGAAGAAAAAAATTAAAAAATCAATTGTGTTGGATGAGTTTTCCTGATGTGGGAATATATTTGTAATTAAGTAAATGAGATATGCATATTACCTTAGAGTATGTACAATATAATCTCATTTTCTTAAAAGAGAAAAAAAAGATGCACACACATGTGTACACACACACACACACACACACACACACACACACCCTGCTCCTACACAGGCCAAAATTCCCATAAAATCTGTTTGGTACAATGTCAGAAAAACTAGTGTAGCAACTTGTGCGTATGCATGTAGGGTGTCACAGAACCATAATCCTGGGAGGTGTTAATCTATTATTCTCCAAGTTTCCTTTCTCTTTCTCTCTTAATCCATTTTTTCAAGGGCTTGACAAGTCACTGGTGGAGCGGAGGAGAGGCTGGGTTGCAGGAAGGGAAAGATGAATTCAGGTTTTATTTTCAGGCTGAGAATGGACTGCAGTTACCAGCCAAGGACATTAGCTTCTGTCCATGGGCAGCCTCTTACGGTGTTTCCTTCCCAATTAGCATTTGTCTTCTTAGACATTAAAAACCCCAATGAAAACAAGGTCAAATGGGAGATGAAGAAGACAAAGAGGAGGAAGAAGAGGAAAATGAGAAAGAGAAGAGATTCTTTTAAAATAAAAGGAAGCTAAAAGTCACAAGAATATAACTATCACATTGCCATCAAGGCAAGAAAAAGAAAAGTAAAGGAAAAGGAATGGAAGATTGGTTAAAAATCCATTTAAAATCTTTGTAAGAAAAGATACATGAGATAAAATGGGTAACATTTAAAATAAAAGATAAAAGACTCAAATAAGATAAAAGGATGCAAACATGAAAGCAGAAGAGGTAAAATGTTAAGATAAAAGGTTCAGGGGTGAAAAGCTGAAAATACAAAAGCAGGTGGGGTTAGTGATTACTTTCAGGAAATCAGGATTGAAACAACTAGGCTGAAAATATGAAAACTAAGATTTCAGAAGTCCTTACATTCGAGTGCTTCAGGGAAATGATAGGTTTCTTGGTGGCTCCCACAGATTTTCTGGTGGCTTCTGTAAGAGCTGGCTCCTGGAACCTCCCACTGCCCAGCAGCAATGATGTCAGGGGGTGGTTTCCTGCTTGCGGGTTTATTTATTACCTGTGCTTCTAAAGATTCTGCACCCAATTCCAATGTGTGTGTGGGGGTGGGGAGGGATCCCCACACATCCAAGCAGATAGCCTTTCGGCACCAGCTGAATGTCCCACAATTCAACTCAGTTCTGACTTTACCTACTCAGACACAGCATCAGATCCCACAGAATAAGGGCTCAGCCCTACAAGACCCCTCTCTGTGCACCCTTAACCTTCAGATGCCAATCTCAAGTCCAGGTTGTTGTCTGTGCTCCAGACCAACCAGCTAGAGACCAGAGGTTCTGACAATCCCCTCCTTCAGTTCAATTAATTTGCTAGTGTGGTTCACAGACCTCACAGAAACATTTTACTCTCTAGATTATTGGTTTATTATAAAAAAAAAAAAGACACAACCCTGGAGGAGTACAGATGGAAGAGTTACATTGGGCAAGGTGTGGGGAAAGGGCACAGAGCTTCCGTGTCCTCTCCTGATGCACTGCTATCCCCACATCTCTACGTTTTACCAACCCGGAACTTCTCTGCACCGTCTCCTTGTGGGTTTTTATGAGGGCTTCATTATATATGCACGACTGATTAAATCACTGGCCTTTGGCTGTGGATTCAACCTGCAGCCCCTCTCCTCTACCTAGAGGTAAACGGGGTGGGATGGAAAGGTCCAACCTCTAACCTCCTGCCTGGTTCTCCTGCCAACCAGCCCTATCCTCAGGTGAGGTCCCAAGTCACCTCATTTCCAAAACATAAGCCACCTTTATCATTCTCATCACTTAGAAAATTCCAATAGTTGTAAGAGCTCTGAGTCAGAAATGGGGATGAATGTCAAATATATAGTTCTTATTATAATTCACAGTGTCACATCCTCCATCATTGTCAGTTGGTTTGAATTTAAGAACCCAAAGTGCCCCTACAGGCTCTTCGTAGCTCACAGCTTTCCGAGCACATTTCAGGCTCCTGCCCACCCAGCAGGGTCTGCCCACGGCCTGCCTACGTCTTCCAGCCTGAAAGTTGAACCCCACAGAGCAGCCTGACCAGTGTGCACCAGGCCCTCCTGCCTGTTTGCTTCTGTGCATTCCAATCCCTTCACCAGAATGCCACCCCTCCCTCCCTCCCTGGCTAGGTTTTACCTAGTCTTCCAAAACAGCTCGAGTCACTTCTCCTGAGAAGCCTTTTCTGAATCTCACCACCAGGTGCCTTCTCACCCCCAGTTTGGTTTGGCTTTCAATGACACTGCAGAATAGTTGTTGATTTCTTTGTTTCCCCAAGAGATCAAAAGTTGGGGACACAGACTGCTAATGAAAGAACTACTACTTGAAAAACACTACCTGTCCATTTTCTCAACAGATCCTCAACAATCCTACGAGGTAGGTCCTGACAGCCATATTTTACAGATTAAGAAACAAAAACTTAGTTATTTATTTCTTTGACATACCTTCATTGACCTACTTTCTGCCGGTTTAAAGGGTTTACATAACTTGCCTAAGGTCACTCATTTAGAAAGTTGCAAAGCTGTTTGTTGAACTCAGGTTCATTAACTTCCAAGCCTGTGCTCTCCCAACTATGCTGTCTTCCTCTCAGCATAGATTAGGCGCTCAGTGAATGTTGAAAAAAACAAATGAATGAATGTAAGCTCCTCAGGCAGCATGCAAAGGAGAGTAAAGGCTTTGGAGATCCATCCCACTTTGTCGGATTCACCTCCTCTAACAATTGGCTATGATATCTTTATTTGGAGACACCTTGTCGGCATCTTTTGATCTTCTGTATAATGCTTTAAAATGAAGTGCTTCAGAGCATGTGTGTTAGAAAGATGTCAAAGGTAAATACACAGGCTGCGATGAAACTTTCCTGGGAATCTTCTTGGAGAAGACAAAGGAAACATAGGCTGTAGACTTCTCAAGTCTTTGAGATTTCTAGGATTCATTTTTATGGTTTGGGAGTGGAATGCATGGTTTAAGCAAACACAATTAAATCCAAATTGCCCGTGGCCAAGCAGCTCCTTGCTGCCTTTCTTTGTGGGGGAAGGTAGGGCTTTTTCGGACTAGAACATACCTTTAAAAAGCTATAAATGACTTTGTCCTTTTCCTTTTTGTAAATGTTCATTTGAAACACACCAAATTCCTGAGGAGGCTGCCGTTTTATTTGTTTATTTTTTGATTCGTTAGTGTCATAGAGCATGAAATCATATTTAAAAGGCACTGCTCTTTCTTGAGAAAGATGCCCAGGATTTGTATTCTCAGAGTCCAAATCCAGAAACCAAATACAGCTTTTGCCTCTTTGGGGCAACTCTGTGCTCTTTAAAATATGTTGGTGGGGTTTGTTTTTTTTTTTTCCTGCTAAAGATTCTTCAGAGTGCAGGCAATTTGTTGTGACTCATAGCTGATTTATGTGGAGGTTGTTTTAAACATAGTGTATCCCTTGTTACGCAGTGTATGTGCTAGTGTGTCGTCTCCATATGGTTGGTGTGAGCCATTTGAATAAAGTACCAGATGGAAATCATCATTCAAATTATTCCTTTCCCATCACCTAAATGCAAACAGTAAAATGGGAAGTCATTTCCCATAGCTTCCAAAATAATAATAATAATAATAATAATAATAATAATAGTCTTAAAAATTCTGACAGGGATCTTCAGATGGCATGGTATTATAGTGACCGTAACTGCTATAATGGGACTCTATTACAGATGGTGGCCGAGGCAGATCAAACTCTTCATTAGTCCTTCTGAAAACTGTCATATACTTTCTCTTCTTTATGGTTCAAAACACAAAAGGCCCTTTGTGCCTTTAGAAATGAAGCTGCAATTTCAACTAAAAAGAGAAGCACATTAGCTGCTATTATGCATGGGCCATATCATCAGCATAAAAATGAATTTGTAATATTTTGCCACATGTGATGTATTATTGCTGGGCTATGTAAACAATACTGGGTCTGAAATCGAGCCTTGGGGACTCCCTTTACAACTGACAAATTGAGAAACAAGGCCATCAACTCTCACACATTGCATCCGGTGAGTAAATAACTCAGCCGAGATCCATTTCCAGCCCAGTCTGAGATAATCTCTGTCCTGTAATAATAAATCATAGTCAAGGGCGTCGGACACCCCAGGCAGATCTATAAACCTGTAAACACTGCTATTCTACACAATTCTGATCTCTTGCAAAAGCTCGAGCCAAACCATTCATGGGTTCAATCTTCACATTGGTCATAATTACATTCACAGCTCCTGTCTGCCTTTCAGACACAGCAGGGTTGCTCTTTAGAAATAGATCAAGGTAGTTGCCTTCTCTCTTTGTTGATTCTTTGGTTTTCCCCTCTACACTTGTGAGTTCAGTGAGAGCTGGTATCTGCTTGGAGAATCAAGTCATGCAGACCCTGGACAAGCTCTATTTATTCCAGAGGAAGGAAATAGAGGAAGACTGCATGGTGCAGTTGGATTGCTGAGGCAAATGACTGTCACAGGACCTGGAACAAAGGTTTGGGCCAGAAATGGCCTAGGAAAAGGCGGGTCTGCTCAGTTCTGCTCCCTGATTGCTTTTCTTCCCTTTGCTTTAGTGGCATATGTATGTGATTTCATAGGTTTAACCATCTGTTTAGTGCCTACATTGGGCACAACAGGACTGTTAATACCGGGTCATATGGGGTCAAAACTGATCCATAAAACTTAATGTTTGGCATTTCTCAGTCTGTATTTAGTTCCTTAACTTACCCTTAAATTCCCAATAGAGTGTATGTATTGTTCCTTTCATACCTGTACTTATCAGCTGAATCTAATACACTCATGAGCTGTAGAGACAAAAAGAATTTGGACTTCTGGGTAAGGTATCCAACTGTTTTTGTCATTAATATGGGGAGGAAAGAGAATTAGCATTTGTTAAACACATACAAAATTACAGGCACTGTGCTGTCAGGCTTAGAATGTTCTCTCACATCTTTACGGTATTCCTATGGTGGATATTATAATCCTTGTTTAAGAGAGAAGAAAGCCAGGACGCAGAGAGGCAAAGTAACTTGCCCAAGGACACACAGCTAGTTGAGTGACAGAGTTGGGATTTGAAACCAGTTTAGCGTGACTGTGGGCCCATGCTCCTATGCTGTGCGGCTTCCCAAGAGTGGT
Organism: Suricata suricatta; assembly: GCF_006229205.1. Classification (NCBI taxonomy): domain Eukaryota; kingdom Metazoa; phylum Chordata; class Mammalia; order Carnivora; family Herpestidae; genus Suricata; species Suricata suricatta. The sequence continues at coordinate 42,573,718 of NC_043701.1, read as the reverse complement.
GTCTTTGCCGGATAATGGATGCTTAAGTTTATGTTACCTTTTCATCTTAAGGCTGGGGAGGCAAATGGAATTTCTGCTAAATTCAGTCAATTAGTAGTAAGTGCCTGGAATGCTGCTTTGAGAGAGATCCTTATTGGGATCTGTGGTTGACTGACAGTGTCTGGCATGTGTGCTTTGGGGGAGAATAAGCCTCCTCTGCTGGCCTTCTCCTCAGGTTGCCAGGAAACACAGCCCGCCTTCTGGCAGAATTGTGCCTCTGTGAAATTTGTGTTGGGTAGTAATGTGTATCAACAAGTAGCCTGATGCTTATAAGTTGGTAGCCATGTATTGTTCACAACCCATTGGGAAGAAACTTCAGCGAAAAGAACCCTTTCCCCTCAGCACTCTGGACAAACTATCAAGTTGTGGTCAATCAGCACGTCAGGGGCTCATTCTGGGAAGGAGAACACACCTGAAGGTACCCTGGGAATATCTAGGGTATCACACCCTGAAAGCATTCTATTTAGAGAACCACTATGTTCCTTTTCTAAAGGAGTTTATTTATTTCTTTTGAGAGAGAGAGAGAGAGAGAGAATCCCAAGAAGGCTCTGTACTCTCAGTGCCCCAACACAGGGCTTAGACTCATGAACTGCAAGATCATGAGCTGAGCTGACTTCAAGAACCAGACACTTGGGGCACCTGGGCGGCTCAGTCAGTTAAGCATCCAGCTTTGGCTCAGGTCATGATCTCACTGTTTGTGGGTTCGAGCCCTGCGTCGGGCTCTGTGCTGACAGCTCAGAGCCTGGAGCCTGCTTCAGATTCTGTGTCTCCCTCTTTCTCTGCCCCTCCCCTGCTCATGCTCTGTTTCTCTCTGTCTCTCAAAAAATAAATAAAAAACATTAAAAATTAAAAAAAAAAAAAAAGAGTCAGACACTTAACTGACTGACCCACCCAGGTGCCCCTACTGTATTTTCTTTTCGTGCTCACGTGAGCTTTCTGTCCCGCTCATTCAACCCTCCTCAGAACCAACTCACCACCCGTGGTCCAATAAACAGACATCTGCACCCTTTTTAAAATCATTTTTTCCCCTTATAGATCCCATATTTTAAATGTTACAGTCTAGCAGACAATATTAAATTAGTAATACAATTTTATTTGCGGGTTTTTATTAATCAAAGACTATTTATCAGAGCTTCTGCTCAGAATCTGACAACTGTTACCAGATGAGTTTCTTTTTCCAGCTAAAATCAAAGAAATGTAGAGCTTTGGATAGTTTGCCGACACAGTCTTATCAAGGGTCACCAAGGAGCTTTTTGAAGTAATGGAAACGGTTCCTCAATACTCATTACTGCCTTTGAAGACTTGGAAGAGAGGGGATTTGAGAACCAAGTCATTAATTTCTGGGTACCTGGTGGGCATTTTGTAAAATACAGGATGGTGATGCTCCTTCTCTTAAAGTAGTTATTTCCTGCTTCTCTTTCTTGGCCAAGTTTGGTTGTAAATCCTAGCTCCTTGCCCAGGATTAAATTCTCTATTTCAGATGCTTATGTGCATCTAAATAACATCTTTAATTCTTTTCTTTTAAATGTTTGTTTATTTGGCGGGTGGTGAGGAGGGGCAGAGAGAGAGGGAGACAGAATCTACAGCAGACCCCAGGCTCCAAGCTGTCAGCACAGAATAGAGAATTCTAAGTTCTTAGGAATCACCAGGAAAAGTAGGCCACATTTAGTTTATATTAAATCACCAAAGAACTTGATTGATGAGTTGCTAACAGTAAAAGAGACTATAACCCAGGATATTAGGGATCATTCACAATTTTAACAATTAGACCACACTTCCTCCCAGATACAGTTTTAAGACTTTCAAACGAAAATAAACAGGTTTTCTGGCTGCAAGATTTCAGCATTTATTTCATTCTCAGCCTGGAACCCAGACGTCCAGATATGTCTGGGAGAGGAAAAAATGGTAAGACCAAATGTTGCTCAAAACCTTGAAGACAAGTTTAGTTCCTGCATGAGCTGGAGTTTTACTAGATTAGGGATCAATACAGGCCATGTTCCTCACTTCCTCTGCATTACTTCGCAATGCCTAGTGAGTGCTGTGACTTAACAGCCGATGGCACCAATGCGTCAGACATCAACATTCGGGAATCCAGTTACAAAGCGTGCTTATTATTTGGTTTCTTTCACTGACAGAGGGATTAAGCTTAAAAGAGGCGAAAGTTTTATGGCAAAAATGATTCCCAGCCAGTCTTTGCATTAGAAGCTAATCCTACTCAGAATCACTTCATCATGTCTACCCCACCCCCAACTCCATCCTTGACTAAGCATCTTCCTAATGAGGTGTCCTGAATGGTTTCAGGTGGACTCACACTGGGGCACATGGGAGGCGTGATTTTATTTTATTTTATTTTTCTAAAAATAAAGGAGCTAGAGGGGACTAAAGTGTGACCTTTATCAAGAAAATTAAAGACCTCTAAAATTGATCAGTGCCATTTAATAAGGGCCATGAGATTACCAACCTAATAAGAATCTTTCTTATTAGGGATTCTTGCGGGAAACCACTGAGGAGAGTTCAGGGCAAGAATTTTTAGAGCCTGGTTCATTGTATTCTCAGTGTCTATATTTCAGGATGGCAAAGTACTACTGTGTCTGAAAAACCACCCAAGAAGTCCAGAGATTGTTGAAGGTTCAGTTCACGCAGACCCAGAATAAATAATGGACAGATTTCAGAGCCCTTACATTTATGATCAATTGGGATTCTGAAAATGCAGAGCGTGTGACAGTGACATCTGGTAACCTTCAAAAAGGAAAGGAGGACCTCGGCTTCCCAGAACAGTGCCAGATATGGCCAAGATGCAGATAGGTGTGTCTGCCAGCTGCCATTCAGGCGCCATCACGAGGCATTGTCCAGGCTGAGAGCCCCATCCTGGTGCAGAAGTTGGGAACACCAAATTAGAATTTTGTGACTTTCTTTCCCAGGCCTGGAGATAAAGACGTTTGAAGGAAACTGTAAATCCTTGACCCTGGCTTCAGCCCAGCACCTCTCACCTCCCTAAATCAGGTCTCAGAGCAACTCCAACATAGTGCAGAGGAAGATAATTCTTCTCATTGTGGAAAATATCAGCCAAGGAAATAGACGACAAAGATTGGCTGTAAAATCTCTCTAAGAATTAGGAAAATAATTAGTTCGACCACTTCTCTGTCTGCCTAGTAAGATATAGATATAATTATTTCTATAAGCCGCAGTTTCTTCATCTATAAAATGGGGATTATAATAATATCTACCTCAATTGGTAGCTGTGAGGATAAAATGAGTAGTGTGTAGTGCCACGTTACTGCGAGTGATCCTTCAGTGACATTATGGGGAGAGGTCTTTTCTTCCTGACCTTGAAGTGAGGCATTCTAGCTGGTCATTATTGAGTTCTCTGTCACTCACACACTCACACATGTACACCTAAGAGTGTTTAAAAAAAAAGGGTTTCTTTAGTGCTGTATTGTGCTTAATCTTTTAGGGCTTGGCAGAAAGCTAGGGCCTCCCTGCTTGGCCAGTTGTGAGGTTCGGAATGATCTGGAAAAGGCTGAATGTTGGAGAATGAAATGCTAAACCAGTTCTCATTGTACTGCAATGTATCATTATTTTGTGCTTATTGTTAAGAGACAATGTTCTCAGTTTTATCATGCATGCTTGCCCTGAGCTTTGCCAAATGTGATGACGTACAAGGATCATAGTCCTTTTGGTTCTGATACAGTCATGTTATGGTAACTTTTAAGCACTGTGCTAAGTGTTGCACACACATGGGCTCATATATCTTTTTGCAAAGACTCTAAGGTGGCTATATTTGTCTCTGTATCTGAATAAGGAAATTGAACTTCGGAGAGTGGTAAATAATTTGGCCAAGCTCACAGAACCAAGATGCATACACCTAGGATTTGAACTCAGGTCTGTGCGAATCAGACCCCAAAGCTCTTAACCACTCCCTTTTTCCCCACTGCTTCTCGTGTGGCCATGCCGATATGATGGAAGCAATGGCTCTCTGATACTGACTTGTCTCTAAGCTTCAGAAGGGGGACTTGAGGAAATGGGTTGTCTGTCATATGACCTGTCAAAAGAATTGCCTGTTCCTGTCCTTTTCCTGAAGAGAGGTGTTTTCTTGTACCAATCTCAGCAGCTTGAAGACCCAGCTCTTCTCTTTGACCTTGGCTTGTCTTCTTTCTATTTCATGACTCTAGCTGTCTCTTACCTTGTAATTTAAGAGAAACCATCTGAAGTTCCTATTATCTATCCCTCTGCCTCTTAGTAGTCAAATCAAAGGAGCCAATATCAGATTTTCACTGAGTTGAAAATTTGTTGAACATCTTCTATATGATAACTCTTCAATCTTACCTGGTCCCTGTGATGTAGACATTCTAATCACCATTCTGAAGGAAGGTGAGAAATCAAAGCCCAGACAGGTAACTAGATATATCTGAGGTCAAATATCTAGTAGACAGACAAACTGGTGTATGGATCTTAATTCTAATTGAATACAATGGTCTTGGTTTTTGCTTATCCTGCATCTGAACTCTTTAAGGCAGCAGTCCTCAACCAGTGGCAATTTGGCCCAGCAGAGGATATTTGGCAATGTCTGGAGACATTATTGGTTGTCACAACTGGGGGCAGCTCTAGGTAACTAGTGGGTAGAGACCAGGGATGCTGCTAAGCATCCTACAATGCACAAGAGAGTTTTCATGACAAAGAATTATCAGACTCAAGTGTTAATAGTGGGGAAGTTGAGAGACCCTGACCTGAGGCTATACAGGAGGAGCTGTGTGATGCAGCTGGAGAAAGAACAGGCTTATAAACACTAGACCATCCAGAGCGAGCTCATCTCAACTCTTCAGGGAGGTCTCATTACCTCTTTTTCACCAACAGGGAAACTGAGGTTCAGAAAAGTTAAGCAACTTGCCTGAGATCACACAGTTAGCAATTATTGGAGTTGGAATTCAAATGAAAGCCTCCTCATCAAATCCAGAGCTTTTCTCCTTTATCACAATTATACTTCCCTGGGTTCCTACTTTTCTCCTTAAACTTAGACTTTAAGTCTACCTAAACATTATTTAGCTGGGTTAGTGGTTCTCAGACTATAACATGCAGCAGATTCACATGGGGGCTTGGGAAAACAGAGATTGCTGAGCCCCACCAGCATTTCTGATTCAGTAGGGCCCTTGTCAGACCTGAGAATTTGCATTTCCAATGAGCCTCTGGCAGATGCTGCTGCTACCTGTGTGTGGGCCACACTCCGAGAACCACCGTGTTAGGTCTGAAGCATGTTTTCCTTGCTTCTTCCCTTTGGAGACTTCTCCTGCCTCCTCCTCACCTCTCACTCCCCCAAGTTTCCGGGGACACAGGAGTGCTGAATGTGCAGCCTGGCTCCCACAGACAAGCTGAGGCTGACAGGCCCGTGAAATATTAGTGGAGCATGTGAAGCCTACAGCTTTATGAATGCTCACTGCAGAGCTCAGCCAGATTACATGCGTTACTGGTCCAAGTGTTCCTTATGGTCTCCTGGGAGTGAATTAAAATCCTTTGCTGGTGACATAGGCGGGTGAGCTGGTTCTGGGTCGAGTGTAATCTGAGTCAGAGAGCACAGGCTTTTCGTCATCTGAAACACGGAAACCTCTTGCTGGTGTCTCCTGGGGAACGATGGCTGTCCTCTGTGCACAGAGGCTGGAGGGTGGAGGTGCAGACGGAGGCCCAGCCCCTGTCCCTTTGTCTAACAGCTGTTCTCCTCACAGGGTGGCTGTTTCAGGCAGCAGTAGGTGGTCTGCTTAAGAGGCTGGGAAGCCAGGCTTCCCACAGCCCTGGGGGCTTCCCCCAATTTATTACCTCTGAATGCTTGGAACATCTGATGTGCCAGAACTCCAGGAATTTGTGATGAATGTACAATCAAGACATATGCTGTGCTCAAACTAGCACTAAGTAGGCCAAGGAGGGGGACATAGAAACTAGTATTTATTGAGCCTGGTTATGTGCCAGGCATTGTGCTTGATGCTTTACAACAATCTCACTTAATCCTCCTAACAGTTTTTCACATTAGGTATTCTTACTTGCATGAAGAAACCAGGGCTTTGAGAAGCCAACTTGCTTACTCATGTCCACAAGCCTTGTAGGTAGAGTCAGGATTTGAACCCAGAGTAATCTGACTTCAACAGCTATTATTTTTCCTTCTGAGAGAGAGAGAGAGAGAGAGAGAGAGAGAGAGACAGAGAGAGACAGAGAGAGAGACAGAGAAAGGGATAGAGGATGCTTGAAAATTTGAGGCTCAGAGGAGGTGGGGATGCCTTATGTCTGATGACCTACTTGGCAGTTCTTAGGTCACTTTTGACTTTAGCCAACTTTTGTCAAGTAGTTTTGGAGAAGCACTTCTTTTGCATGATGCATGGAAATTTAGGATGAGGGGAAATAATGCATTAGTATATACCATGAGGGGTTTGTTTCATAGTTAGATAAGTGACATGTGGAGTGAAGATTTGCCTCAGAGCTTTGCAGGAGGCACAGTAAATTGCAATAGTATTAATAGAGTTTTAGAAGAGGGATTATATAAGATATTAGGAAGTTGAGACTTGGTCAGGATAAAAATGCAATTTGTTCTCCTCTAAACCAATGTTTACCATCTTATCTTAGAAATAGACAGAATTCCACTGGGTTTTTTCCCCTTTATTATGGACAGGAAAAATAAATCAACTTGTTCCCTATAGTTTCCCTTACTTATGAGAATAAACTCAAAATAGATCTTTGTAATTGTATCCTAGTCCAGACAAGGACAAAAGAAACATGAGCCCAAGAAATTGCCAACCCATTCTCTTTGTGGTCCCCAATGCCTGGGTCTTAATTTCAAGTAGGGGAGGCACTTGAATCTGTACAACATTTTTGGCATTCACTCATCTGGAGCAAATTGTGACATCTATGGGGTGGGAAGAATCAAACATTTAAACCAGTGTTGTGGACAATTGGCCTTGAGCCTCCTAATCCCATAATATGCTTAGTGGTGTCTGCAACAGGCCTGACTTCCAGCACTGGCCAATTGAGATTAGACCCAATTCACAACATAAGTAATAATACCTTTCATTACTTAATGCCTTTCACAATCTTGTAAAGCATTTTCAGTCACATTATCTCGTATAATCCTCAGAACAACTCTGTGAAGGAGAGATTTTCATCTTCAATTCATGGACAAGGACACCAAGTCTTAAAATGATCACACAGTAAGGGTCAAAGCCTCAACTCAGATTCAAACTTTAAGTCCTATCTGAGTGCTTATTCAGTATATTTCTATCTGCCTCTTTGTTTTGTAAGTTTGACTTCATTCTTTTCATTTAGAGATGAGATTTCATTAAGAATAGCTTTTCTCTGATATAAAATAAACCTATGTTCTCAATGAAAATATAGAAAAAATCAATGAAAGAATTCTAATCAACTTAATTAACACAACTACTGTCAACATTCTGGTATATATTTTCCTAAGCATATTGAATTAGTATCTCTTCATTTCTATTACATTCAATGTGTATATATATCTTTCAAGAGCCTCTAACACCATTTCTAGAACCGGAAAATTGCTCCGAAGAGATGTGGAATGGCTGGAGGGATGGGAGAATGAATACATGCATTCAGATATGTGTGAAGTGCAAGAGAATTAAAAGAAGTTGTTCCTGCACTTGAAATGTTTGCCATGTAAATATGACAGGACTGGACATTTACTCATGCAGCAAATTTTTGGAACTAACAAAAACATAAGGAAGCGCCTAAGCCTAATGTTAATAATGTGCTATGAGAATTATATGTAAGTGTTGAGAATGGGATTAAGTAGCATGAAATCAGGACTAGTCCATGGGAGAGTCCCCCAGGGGACACAACCTTTAGTTAAATCTTGAGAGAAATAATATTTATGGTTGGCAGAAAGATGTATGGCCCTTCAGTCTTTTCTAAAATTATGGCCCGCAGAAGAGCAACTGTCCCACTATTACCTGAAAATTGAAATTCCTTATATTCTGATAATTTCCCTTTGGTGTTTCGGCTCCTTTAGTGAGAACATAGTACATTGTAGGTGAAGGAAACCTATTCTTTTAATCTGTTTATTGAAAATATAACTGTGGCCCTTGTTTCCAAAGAGTGCTGCTTTCAAATCATTTGGGGGAAATAAGAAAAGAAGTGGAAATCACAGCTTTACTACTTAAACTTTAGGAAAAAGAAATATCACAAGCTGAATAATTTACAGATTAAATATCTGAGTGTTAAGGAAGAGGTCAGCTTTGTTGCTTTTAGAAGGATGATTTACGGGTCTATTTAGCTTTTAAAGTCCTACTGTGACATTTTGGGAACATGCTTTTCCATTGATAAGTAATACTGTCGTGTGATAGATGAGGGAACAATAGCATGAGCTTGGCCAAAAAGCTGTGCTTGATGTTTGTTTAACAGATAAAGAAGTCAGGTGACATTTTCTATCAGTATGTTGTGTAATACTGCAAAACTAACAGCTCCAAGATTTAGCATAAAAAATGAGAAATTCCCAGCGAAACTCTGGGTTGGCAGTTTGAAAAGGCCATCTGACATCAGTTGGATTCCTTAAGTATCCTTTCCTATGGTCTTCATAACTCAGTGGAAAGTGCACTGACTTTGAAGTAAGATCTTTGTTCAAATCCCAGCTCTACCACTCCTTATATGTGAAAGCCTTTGGAGATGTTACTTCACCTCCATTAGCCACTTCCTTACCTCCTAAATGGGGTTAATAATAAAGCTATGTCACAGGGTTGTTGAAAGAATGAAAACAGTTACATGTGGAGAATGGCTTACATAAAACTTGATGCCAAGTGGACACTTAATACATCCATTCATTCAGCAAATGTTTGGCATTATACTAGAGGCTGGGGAGTAGAAGAATGATTAAGATGGATAGATTCTGCCATCACAGAGCTAACATTTTAGTAGGAAAACATACAGAAAATAAAAGTAAACAGATAAATAGATATATAATCACTACAAACATGGGAAAATGTTATTAAGACCCCAAAGGGTGAGACTGAGAATATTTGGAGTAAGTGTGAAACTACTTCACATAGGACAGGAGAGGAAATGCCTCTTGATCATGTAACTTTAAGCAGAGAGATAAAGCATGAGAAAGAGCCAGCCAGAAAAGGGTGAGGTATAAAGCATTTTGAGCAGAGGGAATAGCATATGCAGTAGCCCTGAGACAGGGAGTACCCAGGGTATTTCAGAACTGAATAAGACCAATGGCTGTGGGACACCTGGATGACTTAGTCAGTTAAGAATCTGACTTTTGATTTTGGCTCAGGTCATGATCTCATGGTTCATGGGTTTGAGTCACATTGGGCTCCGTGCTGACAGAATGGAATCTCCTTGGGATGGAGTCTCCTTGGGATTCTCTCTTTCCCTCTCTAGAGTGGAGAGATGTCCCTTTCCTGCTCATGCAATCTCTCCCTCTCAAAATAAGAAAAGGAAGGAAGGAAGGAAGGAAGGAAGGAAGGAAGGAAGGAAGGAAGGAAGAAAGAAAAGGAAAGGGAAGGGAATGGAGAGGAGGGGAAGGAAGGAAGGAAGGAAGGAAGGAGAGACAGAGAAAAAGAAAGAAAGAAAGAATGAATGAATGAATGAAAAAGAAAGAAAGAGGGAGGGAGGGAGGGAGGAAAAGAACACACACACACACACACACACACACACACACACACACACACACACGAAGGTCAATGATTATGGGCTGAGAGCCAAGAGGTGAACCACCAGGGAGGAATGAGGCAGGAGAGGTCAGCAAGGATGGGTCACACATGACCTTGGGAGAGAGTTTGGATTTCATTCTAAGTACATTTTTATCACTAGTTTTGTTCTCTTCCTGTTGCAATTTCCATTATTCACCACCAAGGACCCACCAGCTGTCATCCAATTTTGGAATTCCAAGGAGTTCATGTGCTCCACAGATTTTGGGAATAAGTACCAGATTTGGGGAATAAGTAGTACCGCTACTAGTCCAGCATTTGTCACTAACTTACAAAGTGTCAATACAGTGGGCTTAGAGTTCCTCCTGTCCTGCTCCCGCATTGTATAGATGGGAAGGAAGGTCTGTGCCAGGCATGACTTTCAGCTAACTGGGAGAAAGAGGTGTAAATGCTAATTTGTGGACAGTCTTCTGTTTTCTAGGAAGGGCACTGGTACTTTCTTCTTTAGTTACTTTAGTCTTCACAGGTACTGGTAAGGTAGTCACTTCAGCCAGATTTCCCATGTGAGAAAACTGAATAAAATAGGCTAAGAAAGTGACCCGATGGTATAATTACTTTGAAGAATAATTTGGTTTTGTTCTGTTAAATTGAAGTGTCACCTACCCTTCCTGCCCCAGTTCCCATTTCTTGCTATATTCCCAAAGGAAATTCCTACACATGAGCACCAGGAGACACATACTGGAGTGTTCAAAGAAGTATTGTTCTTAGTAGTGAAGAACTAGAAATAATCCAAATGCCTGTCCTCAGGGAAATGAATGGATAACTTATGGTATAATCACACAGTGGAATATCACACAGCAGTGAAATGGAGTGGCCTACCACCACCCACAACAACATGGATTTCATTCAGAATAATATGAAATGAAAATAAGTCCCGAATGACTTCTTGGAACATTATACTCTTCTTATACAGTTCAAAAACAAGCAAAATCAGGCAATACATTATTCAGGCATTCATATGTATATGATCAAACTTTAAAGCAAAGGGATAATAATCATAAAATTCTGGATCCTGGTTACCCCTGTGTGGGAAGGCTGGATATAGAACAGTAGAACATAGATAAATAAGGAAAATATATTCCATGTTCATAAATAGGGTAGTGGGCTCATGAGTATTCATGGCATTGTAACTGACTGAATGAATGAGTACATGAACAAGTGAAATAAAAGTTCACCTTATGTAGACCAATGATGACAATGTGTTCAAACTAATATAATGATTAATTCAACTCTATTATTGAAACCCATTAGAAGACAAAAACAAAAAAGTGACTTTTATGGTTTTGCCATTATGCTGTGATATATTAAAAACAAATATAAAAATATTTTACATTTAACAGAACTCTGAGCTTCTCACTTGGGATAATTTCATTATGTTTCTACAGCCACCACTACCTATATACGATATCACAGTATTTTTGGATATATATTGTTTATTGCATAAATTTGGGGTCTTTACACTTTTCTGATCATGCATCCAATCAGTAAAAAAATTGGGGGCCATCCACTCCTAATATCTGTGAATTTATTGATAAATAATACATATCCTCTGTTATTCATATTTATGTATTATTGCTCTTCCAAAGGTAAAATGAAATATAAAAATAAATTTGAATAATTAATTTCCTCCCTTACTCCAGTGTAGTAGTCTGTGAATCCCACTCTGGGCAGATCTGTAGATCACTAAACCATATTAACAATGACTTTACTTTTGTATTTCAAAGTCTCTTCCCTGTCCCCCTCCATAATTTCCTTATTTGAGGTTCATACTATCCCTGAGAGGCAGAAGGGGCAGACAGTGTTATTCCCATGCCACCAGCAGGCAAAGTGAAACCCAGAGAACCCTCGATTCTCACACAGCATTGCCAAGAGAGTGGCAAAGGTTGGCCTGGTCCCTCATTAAGGCTCACCCTACTATATTTGGGAGCTTCTAGTCAAAAACCAACGTTATGTGATTCTTAAAGTTAGACCAGCTTGGCTTCCAATTCCAGCTCTTGAGCTTGGTTGCTGTGTACGCTTGAATGGGTTACTCAATGTCTCTGAATCTCAGCCTTTTCATCTGTCAAATGGAGAAAATTCTGTCTGCCTCACATGGTAGCTTTAAGAAATAAAATAAGATTGGGGCACTCTGGTGGCTCAGTCAGTTGAACGTCCTACTTCGGCTCAGGTCACGATCTTACAGTCTGTGAGTTTGAGCCCTGTGTTGGGCTCTGTGCTGACAGCTCAGAGCCTGGACCTTGTTTCAGATTCTGTGTTTCCCTCTCTCTCTGTCCCTCCCCCACTCACACTCTGTCTTTGTCTCTGTCTCTGTCTCTCTCTCAAAAATAAACATTAAAAAATTAAAAAACAAATAAAATAAGATCAAATAGAGTAAGGCCTAATATAGAGACAAGGCAGTCAATAAATGTTAGTTTTGTTTTCCTTCTTATCCCTATTTCCCTAGTGCATTGTGTTGGCATATATGATAAAACAATTTTGGGAAGACAGGGGAAGCAGCAATAATTGTAAACAGCATATGTAATGTAGTTTTATGTATTTAATTTTAAGTGAAGAAAGTCCTATGAACAGTATTAATCTTGTCTCTAAATCTATCTCATATTTAGATAGTGTTTTGGTCTCTAGGTGGGCGATGCTATCACAATGGAAGCAAAACAGGCCAAGGTCACTATAGAGCCATACAGTCCACACAGACCTTGTGTCTCCCACTTTTTTGGTATCAAATGAGATGCCACATTGAAATGTTTCAAGTGTTCCCATTATTTAGCTAATGTCTAGCTCTTTAATTTATAATATATTTTTCTTTATCATCTCTATCCAAAGGAGAGGAAAAGACTTTTTTGTATCTTAAACAAGTACACTGGGATGGAAAGACCCCGCTAGCCTGGGCACCAGAGAAGCATGCAATTCATATGTGGCCTTGTCTGTGAATAAAATTCCTATAAACATAAGATATAATAACACATCTTTGCAGAGCTGACCTACAGAATGCCTGCACATGTTTCTAATTTACGTGGGATTGTTCTCTCAGGAGATTCCATTCTCCCTTAAAAAACACACATGTACAAACACAAAACTTGATTTAAATGAAACAGACACCTTAAGAATCTTAACAAGTAGGGTTGACCTTTGAACATAATTCTACAAAACTGTATTGTGCTCCTCAAGTGTTGCCAGGAGGCCTCGGACAGATCAATGCATTGCAACCCCCTTCCTGAACTTCCACGAGCACAGACGGTAGATCCAGAGGGGAACAGATTCCATGAGACCCACGTGCAAGTGTGACTTGGCCAAAATTGGTTGGCCCTGTCTTTCCTACTGGGCCGGGATATAATGAGAGCACTTCTCACTAGCCCTGCTCATCATGTGCTACCTTTCAGGTGATAGGAGCAAAGCCTTTCAGTATAGAGACCGTGGGAGGTCGCCTTTCTTTGTTCACAGAACACGTATGTGTGGTAACACATGCACATGCAGCCACACATTTAGACACACGGAGCTGTCCACGCATGCGTGCTGTTGTATCGAGACTCCAGGTTTATTGCGATGGCCATGTGGATTTTAGGGAATGAGATAAGAGAACAAAATACACTGAATTAGTTTGAGAGTGATTTACTGTTTTGCTGAAGACACGTTGATATCTTTAAAATGGCTGGGTCATCTTTTGAACTTCATTCCTCATGGTTTTGCCAAGGGCGGAAGTGCTGCTTACGAAGGCCACTTGACCAGAATAGGCAGATCCATAGAGACAGAAGCGGATTCATTGTTGCCAGCATCTGGGGGGAGCGGGAAAGGTGGAGGGGCTACTTAATGAGTTTGGGGTTTCTTTGGGGGTAATAAAAATGTTCTGGAATTAGATAGTGGTGAGGGTGGCTCAACATTGTGAATTTACTGAAAGCCCCTGAACTGTATACTTTAAAATGGTTGAAATGGTGAATTTTATGTTAGGTGGATTTTATCTCAATTCCAAAAAGTAAAACAAAACAGAGGGACCATGAACTAAGAGAGTTAAGCCAGGGAACAGATGTCAAATCTCCCAAGTACAAGGAAACTGAGGACTGACTGCATCCTGGAGGTGACTAAGAGGTGCTCCTAGGGCCTGGGGCAGGGCTAGGAAAGAGGATGATTTGATTCCAGCACCAGAAAGAGGCAGGTGAGGAATTTTGGGGTCAGGGGTGTACAGGAGACACCCACTCACCTTTCCCTGGCTCACGTGTCCCAGTTTGGCTGTTTTATCTGACGCTAGATTATGTTCTAGAAACTAACAGCAGGGACCAAAGCGCAGCCTCTGCTTTGCTTCGCCTGGGATTGAATTCTGCCTCAAGGGGCCCTAGTTCTGATGCCATGTGGTCACCTGAGCCTCTGTGCAATGCCCTGGGGTCACTCGAGGTAGCCCAAACCAGCAGGGAAGTGCAGGATCCCAAATCTCCTAGTTTCTGTGGCCAGAACCTTACCCACACATGTTGACATAATGTGTATTTCTCCCTGACAAGCAAATCCAGTGTCATTTATGAAGTCAGTTCAAGAGAGAGCCGATTTCTTTCTTTTTTTTTATTTTTTTTATTTTTTTTAATGTTTTATTTATTTTTAATACAGAGAGAGACAGAGCATGAGAGGGGGAGGGGCAGAGAGAGAAGGAGACACAGAACTGGAAGCAGGCTCCAGGCTGTGAGCTAGCTGTTAGCACAGAGCCTGATGCGGGGCTCGAACCCACAAACGTGAGATCTGACCTGAGCTGAAGCCGGAGGCTTAACCAACTGAGCCACTCAGGCGCCCCAAGAAGCTGATTTATTTCTAAGGTAAATGAAATTATGCTTCTTATTTGGGAAATGAATTAGTAGAGGCTGAGTAACTGATGAATTTTTTTTTATCAGCTCATTTACAAAACATCAATGTCTAGCCTGAATTTGGAAGTGTCATGTAAAAAGTTTTTCTTTTGCTCATATAGCAGGACTGAAATGGTCTCCTCTGGCAAAAACTCTTTTGTCTTGAAAAATACCAGTAATGAATGCTACGAATTTCTGTATCGGAAAATTTGAATCACCCCGGGATCCACATGAGTTCCTTGATGAAAATGTGAAATTAATTTTGTACTAAATAAAAGTTGAAAATGGTTTCAATTATAGGGGGGAAAACGTGAAATGAAGACAGTAACTCCACTGTATCGTATTCTCATTTTATTATTCTGAATTTTTTTTAAGTCATCATTTCTAGATACTATACTGTTTCATAAAGACATGGAGATTGTGAACTTTGGAGGTTGTGGTGATGCTTAGTGCAAACCTGTAAGCTTGTAAAGAAAGTCTGCGAATGCTTTGGGGTGGGGGATGGGATGAGAGGGCAGAAACAAGGATTTATGGAGTATCCTTTCTATGCCAAGCTCTGGGCTAGGAAATGTCACATATGTTCTCTCATTTCATACACATGACTGTCTGAGAGAAACCTTGTTATCTCTGTTTGTTTCAGATGGAAAATGAAAGTTCAAAGAGGTCCTGTAAGATGGCAAACGTGACAGGGGTTGTAACTGGCAGAATGGGGATTCAGACTCACAGTCGTCCTCCTATTCTAAAGCCTGCTTCTCTTTGCAGCCCTGACCCCATCAGTGAGGAAATCCAGACAGTAGCCTCCCCAACCCCACGCAGAAGGCCTTTCTCCAGACCTTCTCCTCGTCAGCCTGTGTGCACTCACTGACACCTTACATTTGGCCCAAGTTTCTAATCTTAGTCATCATTCCTGTACTCACAAAGCTGACCCTTCTGACAGAGTCCCCATGAAATGTCAGGAACTGTGCTCTGGGGTCAGAAGTGAAGACAGCACAGTTCCACTCACCAGGAGCTTAATTTGAATGATGAACTTTGCAGCATTTAACCTCAATGTCTTCACCTTAGAGTGGTGACCCTGATCCTTGGCCCTACGGGCTATTGCATGGGTTAAAGTAGTGCCACATTTCTCGCACTGGGCCTAGCTTGAAAGAGGAAATCAAAATATATTAGTTCTCTTACTACTACCTCCAGCTTTTGGCAAGAGGCAGAACAGAGCCTTAGAAATGTTAAAAGGCAAGATAGAGTTGGAGGTCAGGCAGCATTTGAAGGTTTTCTTCTATTAGCTGCTACCAAAGCATGGTGTACTCATAAAATCTGAATGTAATATAGCTTCCAACCATCGGAGAAATTTAAAGGCAGCTTTGTGGTGGAATTTTATGGTTTGCAGAATGAGGTCTGAGTGGAAATGGCTACTTCACCATGTTTTGAATGTGATGCCACTTGGGGTCTAGGTCTCTACCACTCTGCCAAAAGCGGGTCTGAATCAGAGAAGGAAAGGCGAAACATTTTCCTTACTCTGACATTCAACTCCTGTTGGTCAAAGGAAACCCTTTCTAAGGGGCCAGCTTGTTTGGAATGAGCTGGAAGCTGCGCTGTTCAAGGCAGAACAAAGATCGCCATTGCAGTGCTGAAGGGCCACTCTCAGAGGCCTGACAGGTGAGTAAACGACAAGCACCCCGAAGAAAGGAAGAGTGGGTGCTGGTGTGTGTGAAGGTGCAGAGCTGCAGCATGTGAGCGCACACAGCTTGATGGTGGCCCGCGTAGGGCTTGTTGTGGGCCACCCGCTCACCTACTCCGAGTTTCCTAAACTCGTCCACCCTGTCCTCTCCTGTTGCCCCGTAAGGCAAGGGGAAGGAAGGACAAAGGAAACTGAGTTTCTAAGGTGTGTTGGGCACTATGCTCAAGAACTTTCTGTGACCCTACTTCCTTTGGTCCCCCAAACTACTCTCGGAAAAACCTGGGATTACTCTTCCCATTTGGCTGGTATGTAAGGAGACTGAGTTTCTGGTGGATAAGGCTCTTGTGTCTTTAGGTGTGTCTGCTTGTCTATGTTTATAGAAGATGGAGGGAAAGTTGTCCCTTTGAGACATGGGCAGATGTTGGAGGGAAGCAAAGTAAAACCTTAGATCATATAAAAGAAATCTAATTTGGCATTGTGGGTGAGGGAGTGCCTACTGTTTATGCTAAGTGCCATTCCCCAAAGAAGGTGTCCCTTAATTCAGTCCTTAATTCTCAGTCACTGCTTGTGGGTCATGTAATAGGGTCATCTGCCGATACAGCAGGCTCATTACTTTGCAACCTAGAAAGTACAAGGGAACTATAGTAATGATCCGAGTCCACTAGGTTTGGCAAATCAACAAGCTTTTCAAATCTATTGAAAACAAATCCAGACAAAATGCAAGGGACTTGAAAATGATCACTATGATTTGGAAATGGAGAAAGAGGTTTAAGTAGACTCTTTTTCATACCAAGTCCCCAGTGTCCTGGATGCAAGTTACCGTTAGCTTCCTTATTTTAAATTTTTAAAAATATTTATTTATTTTTGAGAGACAGAGTGTGAGTGGAATAGGGGCAGAGAGGGAGAGGGAAACAGAGAATCTGAAACAGGCTCCATGTTCTGAGCTGTCAGCACAGAGCCCAGTGCAGGGCTCAAACTCATGAACAGTGAGATGGTGACCTGAGTTGAAGTTGGATGTTTAACCAACTGAGCCACCCAGGCACCCCTAGCTTCCTTATCTTAAAGACAATATGAAACATTTTCCTGCCACTCTGGGCTTACTGGAAAAATGTTTTTCAGACTGTGTTCCTTGAAGTATCCCCATGGATCCTGTCCTTGGAGAAAGGCTATAGTTAATCTGAAGGGGCTTCCAGCTGTCTCCCACTCACACACCTCCTCTACCCCTCACCCTACCCACACTTTAATCAGAACAACTCTGCTTTTATTAGTTTTGTGTATTGGCCTTCCCCCTTTAGTTTAGAAAAGCTACATTGTAACTAATAACAACTTTAAAATCAAGGCTTTAGGAATGGTAGCTCTTGGAATCTAAGAGAAAAAGCCCTCCTCTGGGGAGATTTACCTTAAGGTTAATGGCTTGGAGAGTTTCACCTGAGGGGGTGTGGGGCAGAATTTAGGGAAACACATTTCACTTTCCAAAATCATGTCAGCTTTCAGAACTGAAAAAGAAAACCACTGTGAATACAGAACATATCAGAGAAAGAACAAAATGTGGCAACGCCACCAGTGAGATCAGACTCCCTTTAGCCCACAGACTTACTGATTGGAGTTTTCTGATGAGGCAGACAGACTCATGGAAGTCTGCCAGGAAATTCTGGACATCAAATTGCTTTTGCTAAGCCAGCCCAGCGGTATAGTAAAGAGCTAAGGAGTCCCAGGAGAGGGGTGGGAAAGGATTGGTCTCTGTTTCTCTGCCCCTGATGTGGGCCTTTTTCGATTAGGAAGTGGAGTGTGAAGGAAGTTATCGGGGGTGAAATCAACTCAGCAAGAAACCTTTTTAGACCAAAGCCCAAGGAAAACTAATAAAACCAGTTGGGCCGCTTCATGCTTATCATATGTTGTGCATGTAGGTCAGCTCGCTTTACAGCAAAGACAGACACCCCCAAAACAAAACATTCAGTTCTACAAAAGGATTTCCAAACCCCTAAAGGATGGCCTGGTTCTTTCAAGGGGGCATTTGCTATGTGAAACTCTAGTACAAGCAAATATCTGACACACTATTTCTAAATTAATGATCAAAATGAAATGTTGCCTAGTCTATGAACTGGGGATTATATCTGGCTGAGAGAAACAAAGCCCCCCAAAGCAGAGCCTTAAACAAATTACTGGGTCTATTTTTCTTAGACAGTGAGCAGTCTGGAGGCACACAGCTGCTGATCTTGGAACCGTGGCTCAAGGGATGTTAGCGTCCAGGTTCTTGGAGAGCTCTTGGCTTTCTTCCCTGCAGAACAATGGTTATTCCCCATTCTGCTCAGGCATCTCTCTCATGTCCTAGGCAAGATCAAGGGGGCAGACAAAGAGAGAAACCACAGAAGATGGCTCCATCTGTGTTCCTCCTTCTGCTCCCACCCCCACGTCTTAAGAGGCTCTCTGGAAACGTCATCCAATGTCAGCTTACATAATTTGACTAGAACTATGCCATATGCCATTCCATCCAAAGAGGAGGCATGGAGGCATGGAAATATAGTCCTTTAGCTTGGCATCATGTTGATTTAACAAAATTAGGGCTCGTTTCTAAGGTAGAAGGGGAGAGGGCATACCATTCTGATAGTAGCAGTGTCTACCAGACGTATGAGAAGATTCCCTCATCTTAACTTCTTGGATGCATCCGTAACTCTACTCAACATTTTCTAGAAGTTCGTTCTCACTGTGGTTTTCTTTTTCTTTTTGTATTGGGTTCTGATGTTCTTCATGACGTCAGCTTCTTCACTAGAATATTGATCACACTGTGTGATATCACATCATTCTCTGGATAATGAGGATTACAAGTGCGGCTCAAGCTGAGTCACATCTCTGTATGTGAGGAATGTTGAAATTAATCCATTGCAGATGAAGCAATTGGTGCAGGCTTGGGAAAGCCTCCTGGTGACTACAAGGCTCCCTTTCCGGTTTTGCTGTCATGAGGTCAAAAGGGCACCAATGTCATATCTACATTTTGTTCAAGTGTAACCACTGTCCTTGGATGCAGCTATGAAATGTTTCAAACTTAGACTCTGATTGTATTTTTGTCCCCTCCTTAGGAGTAGGTGACCTCAACTCCTATTTTGCCAAACAAAGATGAGGTTGTTTGGCTTAGGTCCTTTGTGCTTTAGAAATCACTGTTTTTTTACCCTTCTCTTTGTTTTACTTTGATTTTGAGGAATCCAGTCATTTCTTGTTCCAACGCTGGCCCTTTCTGCCCCGGCCCTTGGCCCCACCCTCTCACCTCCTCCAGGGCATTGTTTTACCATCTAGCCCCTTCTCCCTTGCATTTTCAGTCCCCTCATCTCAGCTGGCATCCTCTCCTTTGTACAGACAGTCATGCTACTCTGGTCTAGATAGAGCTTCACTCTGTTCTGCTGCTCCCTAAACTTCTGTTCTTTGTTCCGGGCCCTTTCCCAGCAACCAAGCTGCATTTTCCCAGCAGATGTGACATGCCCCCATCTCTTGTTGGATGGCCCTCCCCGCCCAGTGCTTACTTGCTCTCTCTCTCTGTCTGAGTTCTGTTATTCACTGTCCCCTCTTCACACCTGCAAGTGGTAAGTGCTCAGGAAAAGGAAAAACCAGGAAGACTAAGGTTAACAACCATTTGCTCTAGATTGGGAAATTATTGGTGATTCTTTTAAAGGAATCTGTTTCTTTATTCTTGTGTATACTTTGTATTTTTTATACCAAGTTTATTATTTTTAATCAGAAAATTAGCATAAAGTTGGATAAGTGTCTGTCTACTTAGAAAAGCAAGTGTATCAGAGCAAGAGAGAGAATAGAATTCACGAGAAGTGGAGTCAAAGCTTATTCTTTCAGAATTCACCAAATGGGGGTATAGCTCAGTGGTAGAGCATTTGACTGCAGAATTCACCAAATGTCACTAACTTGGTTTCCTCATCCATAAAATCTGTAGAATGGCAACCGTAATGCTTACTCTCCATACCTCCCAGGGCTTTTGCAAGCAGTGTAGCTTAGCATGATTCTTCTTAAATTATTTGTGGTAAGGACCCATTTGTTTGTTTTTGTTTTTGTTTTTTTAAGAAACAAATTTACTGGGGCACCTGGGTGGCTCAGTCGGTTGAGTGTCCGACTTTGACTCAGGTCATGATCTCACAGTTAGTGGGTTCGAGTCCCGTGTCGGGCTCTGTGCTTAGAGCTCAGAGCTTGGAGCCTGTTTCTGATTCTGTGTGTCTCTCTCTCGCTGCCCCTTCCCTGCTCGTGATCTGTTTCTCTCTCTCTCTAAAATAAATGTTAAAAAATTTAAAAAAAAAGAAACAAATTTTTTCAAGTACATGGTTATTTAGATTTTCCGATTTTTACCTAATGTCCTTTATCTGTTCTAGTAGTCCATCCAGGACACTACATTATATTTGCTCCAGTATTATATTACTGTATATTATATTATATTTATCTCCTCTTGGCTATAGCAGTTTTTCAGACTTGCCTTTTTTTTTTTATGACTCTGATAGTTTTAAGGAGTTGCCAAGCACTTTGTAAAATGTCCCATTATTGGAATTTGTCTGGAATTTTTTATTTTTTTAAATGTTTATTTATTTGTGAGAGAGAGAGAGAGCAAGCAGGGGAGAGGAGGGACAGAAGGAGACACAGAATCCAAAGCAGGTTCCAGGCTCTGAGCTGTCAGCACAGAGTCTGACATGGGGCTCAAACCCACGAACTGCGAGATCACGACCTGAGCCGAAGTTGGGTGCCTAACCATCTGAGCCACCCAGGCACCCCATGGTATTTTTTCTTAAGACCAGGGTTATGAGCTCTCAGGAGGAAGACCACAGAGGCCATCCTCACCACATCGTATCAAGGGTACAAACTATCCACATGGTTTATGACAACTGATGCTGACCTTGATCACCTGGTTGGAGTATTCGTTTCTTTCTAATCTCCATCCTGTCTATATGTGGTTCTATTGCACATACCTCAGACGCAGTCTGTGCCGCATGTAACTCATCAGGCAGGTGTAACCAAGGAGGCAGCTTGTCACGTGCTTGAGTGTCACAGCCACATTCAATTGCCAGAAAGTCTCTGATGCTTACTCTCAACTTTGCCTATTTATCACATCACAGGCCAGTAACAATCTGGAGACTGGCCTGGGTCCATGGCCACACTTTGAGTGGTTCTGTGCTACAGAAGGTTTTAATAAATCATTTGAAATCAAACTGAGCATGATTCAGAAACAAAAGGTGAATTTGACTTGGAATCTTGAAATCATGGCAGTGAGAATGGGAGGGAGTCTTAAGGGAAAACATGTTTGGTCCCCTTACCTACATATGTGAAGTGTGAGCCTCAGGGAAATGGGAGCTTGGCGTCACATGGGAATGTGGTGGCAGACCAATCCTAAACCAGGTGTCTTGTCCCTGGGCTCTTCCCACCATCTGACTCGGATCAGAATCATTGAACGTCCTCCCATGAGGAAGAGCAGGAAAGACAACATAGGTGGAATGAGGAGGGGGCTTAGATCTACAGCAAAGCTAAATTTCTCCCTGACTTTCTGACCTTCTGCTACCTTGCGAAAACTTCAATGAGCAACTGAGAAAACCAAAATGTTTAAGGACAGGCAGAGGTGCTCACTTGGATATCATTGGTATTCTCATAATTGGAAGTAATTTATGCTTTCAAGATAAATAAGTTAGTCTCCCTTTGGCACTGTTCCATCTGTCCTGTCTCAGTGCAGGTCACAGAGAAAGAAATCCAGGGCTGAGGATGGAAAACAAATTAGTAAGTGGTGGAGTTCCCCCCTCCCTTCCCCGTCCACTTTTACTTCCCTTACTAAAAAAGAAAAAGGAAAAAGAAAAAAAAAAGATGGAACGGAGATGTGGGTGAAGGGCTAGGGAAATAAGAAATCAGGGACATAGGAGAGGTTTACTCATTTGACTCCTTTTTCTGTGGAAATGTATCTAGGATTAAATTAGACATGACATTTAGTAGACTCCCAATGGAAAAATATTTTCTTATACCTGAAGGGGCTCTGGGAAAATGGAACAGCCTGGCAACCAGGCTTGCCCACCCAGGGTATGGCGGGAAGATTAGGTCCCATGCAGTAGTGTAATAATAGGCTGCACAGGATCCGTAGTGTGATAGATGAGGGGACTCTGGGGCCACCTAGTTGTTAGCCATCCCTCATTTGCTTTCCTCTGATTTTCAAGTTTTATATTTAGAAGGGAAAGGGGGAATAAGAAACGGATATTATCTGACTGGGGATCATTCCTGCTTCGCAGATTTCCATGACCACCCACTGCCTGTGATGAAGTTCCCACCCCTCACCTTGGCACACCGGGTGCCCTGCAACCCAGGCCAACCTCCTCTGAGAGGTCACTTTTCAGCTTCACCCATCCTTCTGCACTTGTTCTTTCTTCCTTCTGGAAAGCCCTCCCTCCTCACCAGTTGTTGAAATCCCCATTCAGTCTTAAAGCTCCAGTTCAAACATTACATCCTTTGAGGAACCCAATCCAACTCCTTAGGCTCAATCAGTAGCCCCAGTCCCACACCCTGCTGCCTATTGAAAGTGTCTATAGCCTAGTACTTACAACATTGTTTTCAACAATCATTTATGTGCAAAACATCTACAGAGTGCTAACGTGTGTCAGGCACAGTGTTAAAGGCTTTACATAATTTTCTTATTTAATCCCACCAGGATCTATGAAGTAGGAACCAGGATTGCCTCCCTTCTGCTGATGGGAAGTAAAGCCTCAAAGAGGCCAAGTAGTTTGCTCACGGTGATATGGTCTATGGAAGAGGGATTTAAACCCAGGACTTTCTACTATAGTATCCTCTCCCTAGCTGAATCACCTCACTCACCCCGTTCAGCCCCACGTTGGTTATCCATGGACCTCACTCAAGTTCCAGGCTCCCTCTGGACCATAGCCTTCTGGGGAGCAGGATCTCCGTTAGATTGTTCTCTGAGTTCCTCTTGACTCTGGCACACAAAAGGAGCTGGGACCATTTGTTGGTTGATGTAAACTTGCTTGCTTGAGCTCTCTCACAAAATCTTATCACAGTAAAGCCTTTGACTCAAAAGGCTATATCTTGATGCTACTCTCATAAGGAACAGCCTAGTAGTCAGAAAAAACCACAGTTGAGTCTTCGTGGCTTGTGTGTAATTTCCTTGATACTCGGGGCTCTCATGCTTAGAAACAGAAGGCTTTTGAGTGTGAGTGAAGCCTTTTTCTTAAAGACCGAACTAACTAACCTCAGCTCTGTCCATCTCAGAGCCACTGCAAAACTTGAAACTTTTCACATCAGTCTCTCACTCCTGGCTTGAGCAGCGGTCCGTTTTGAGTCTAAATCACCACCAAGCAGTTCACAGCTTCTGTACCACCAGGGGTGAATTTGGGAGCCACTGGGTTACCTCTTGTTTTCTCTCTTGTCCAGAGACAAATCTCAGCTTCCAGACTTTTGAAGTAGCTCAAAGGATGGAAAGGCATGTCTGAAACAAGATATTCAAACACAGTCTCTCTCTCTCTCTCTCTCTCCCTCCCTCCCTCCCTCCCCCCCCTCTCTCTCTCTCACACACACACACACACACACACACACACACCTTTTATTAGTGTGTTCATAGATATGTGTTTACCTCATCAGCTTTTATTAAGTCTCTAAATGGAGTTCTGCATCCTTAAGAGATAATAGAAATGGAGGTCTTTGAAGCAAAGATTCATGGTGTCCTTGGAGCCAGAAGAGGCTGCCAGAAGTGTGCTGTCCTTACCTTGGAAAAATAGTTCTCTGCTCTTCCCATGCACTTGTTTTCCCTCATGATGTTACAGAGCTTTCCCCACCCAAAACCCTACTGGGATTTTAAGAGCAATTGCAGGAATTCATAATTTAATTTGGAGGACTGGCCTCTTGACAATGCTGATTCCTCTCATGTAGGAACATCATGTATCTTTCCATTTTTTCATACCCCTCAATCAGATTTCAGGTTTGTCTGTGTGCAGGACTTGTGTATTGCTTTAACTGTATTTCTCAAGGTTTTATATTGTTGTGACCATAGTTGGGATTTAACATTGAACTGATGCTGTTTTGCTTAGCCCGAAACTAGGCAAGTGGGCTACATTCTTGTTGTGGGAATCCCCTCACTCAGGGGGCATGTGCTTTTAGGCAGCAGGGCCTGGTACACTGCAGGGCTTTGGGCTCTGAGAGTGACGGGTGGGGAAAGGGCTCCTTAATCATCAGGTGGAGATAGGACTGCCTCAGTTGCTTCCCCAAATCCAGGGACTTCAACATTCACCCGTTGCTGCTCACGCATCTGCAGATTGGTGGCAATTTAGCTCATCTCCTTAAGGCTTGGCTGGAGTCCTCTGCTTCAGGTTGTGGCTGCTGGGTTGCATTGAATTTGCTCTGCTATCTCTTCAGTTCTGTGCAAGATGGCACACATGGTCAGGTGGAACTTATGGTCTCTTTAGTTCTGGACATCAAACTGGTGTGCTGTCAGTTCTGCCCACATAAAAGGCAAGTCGTATGACTGAATTCGAACTTAGCTAAGTGATTTAGCTAAGCTGGAGCTGTGTTTCTCAGAATGGCCTTTCTCACATGATTCTGGGAAAGGGCTGGCCCCTCAAGTGAAACAGGCACACTATCCGGAAAGTGAAAGGGAAGCCATGGTCACGTCTCTGGCTGTGGCTCTCACAGGCCATCTGCTGGCTTGCCTTGCTGGTGTGGGGCAGTAGCCACCCCCCAACTCCTTCAGTTTTACCAGACTTCTTTTTTTTTAAATTCTTTTAAAAATGTTTTGTTTTGAAAAAGAGAGAGAGAGAGAGAGAACATGAGCAGGGGAGAAGCAGAGAGGGAAATACAGAATCTGAAGCAGGCTCCAGGCTCTAAGTTGTCAGCACAGAGCCCAACGGGAGGCTTGAACTGACGAGCTGTGAGATCATGACCTGCTCTGAAGCTGGACGCTTAACCGACTGAGCCACCCAGACTCCCCAGTGCCACCAGACTTCTTTCTTCAGCTGCTCTGAATCATAGTCCAGGCTCAAGGGCAGCCCCCCACAGTGGGAGGAGTGCACCAACTCTTCTGTAGATCTGCCTGGATGCTGGGGTCTTGGAGGCAGTGAGACACCCATATAGGAACTAGCTCATCCTTGTAGGCTCCCGTTGGCCATTGCTCTGCCCTGCTTTGCATACAGATTTCCTTCCCATGTACTGGTTTTGCTGGCCTCAGGCCTGGCGCCAGTGCATCAATGGACTGCTTAACTCACTCCCAAGATCGCATAAGGTCTCATCCCTGTAATAAATCCAGCATATCCCTCATCATGATTCTGCTTCTCTGATGGAACACTTACTGACGTAGCTAGGGAAGTACACTTGGCCCATGACGAGGGCAGGGCAAGGGAGGGTGAAGAATCTGGGCTAGTAATTATTCTCCCAGGATCACTATGTACTCCTTATGAAGACAGGAGTGTGCATGCAAACCGTTTCTGAATATTTTCTGTAAGGGTTAAGGCAAATGGAACTTTCAGAACACAGCAATATTAAAAACCATTGAGTCACATATTGCTTAACTATGGATTTAACCCTGCTGCATTATCCATTCTTAAAAGATCTGAGAGACTTCCAGACAGTGACCCCTCAAGAGAAGCTCCCAACACTTCATTATAAAGGGAGTTTTTGAAAAGTAGGCTCTTTTCAATCAAAGCTGAAGGTCAAATCGCATTTTAACAAATGCCTCTCCAACAAAATTATGTATAATAATTAAATTCCTAAGGTCTAAATCCTGACCCACTTACTTGAAAGAGTATTTGATAGGGTAATAGGGTAGAATAATTAAACAACCCTGATCTCTTTAGAGTTCTTTCTAACAGGATTTGATCTTTAGTATAAATAATTTCTCATTTGCCTACCTCCA
Organism: Suricata suricatta; assembly: GCF_006229205.1. NCBI lineage: Eukaryota > Metazoa > Chordata > Mammalia > Carnivora > Herpestidae > Suricata > Suricata suricatta. Next base: position 42,547,597 of record NC_043701.1, on the reverse strand, counting down.
CCTTAGAGTTCCCATTTGCTACTGGTTGAAGCTGTGGGCTTAAGTAACACTTTAAATGTGAATTTCCTAAGAGCCCTTTTGTGCCTTTATTTTTTCTTAAAACAATTTCAGCTTGCCTGGCCTGGGACAGTGGCTTTGGGGCGTTTGGGCAGATAAGACACTTCAGTGTTTTCCTGACAGCTGAACTAAAGAAAACCTCTTACTCACACGTCATCTGATTTGCCTCCTGTCATTTTGATCTCTCCTTCTGACAGTTCCGATCTAATTTTTCTTTCTAAAAAGGGTATCAATTTCAAGGTTTAGAGTTCTCAGGATTTAGAATCTTTGATTAAAAAAGTGAAATTTAATCTTGACTCAAGGGTAGGGAATGTGAGCACATTTAGTAGGCTTCACCTTTGATAGAAGACTCTTGTGGCCAGTATTTATTATGGTAATGCTTTGTTATTATAAACCTCCTACGAATAATATTTTGGGGAACCACCACACAACAAGGCATACATTATAACACCCCAGTTAGGAGGGGGGTGACATCAATGAACTGAGAAGCACAATTATCTCATGGTTATGCATGCCTCCGAAGTGTGTTATTACTTTTGTTTTTTACAACTTGTAGAATATTTTCATTGTAGGTGAAGCATCAGACACATTTTTATTCAAAGGAAGAGAAACAAGACGAGGGTTGTGTGTGCCGCATGTTCTGAATAGGACCCCGGTGGCCCCAATTCTCTAGCTGGGGAGCTAATTTATAACTGAGCGTCTCACGGGCGCCAGGACATTCTGCTTTATTGTCTGTGTCATGGTCTTCTGATATCCGTGGCACAAAAGGAGTCATTATTTGGAAATAGTGATTAGTCAGTTTGAACAGGCGGGTTTGCTGGTTTGCCTGCAGTAAATGCTGTTTTAGGTTGATTTAGGAGAACAGCTTAGTAAAGCTTGATATTTGCTTGCTCGCTGTCCTAAAAAGCAAGTAGTCATGCGGTTGGCATTTACTTCTTCGTCAGAGGTTTTAAGGCGATACAGATGGGACTCTAGGAGGATAATAAGGTAATACTGGGGACAGAAATTGAATTAGCCACCACGCACTTACTAAGGGCCAAGTGATTATTAACTTAAGGTATCTCCTTGAATCCTCGCAACAAGCTGCTGGGCAGACACGGCTGTCCGTTTTTGCCGAGGTAAGGAAATGCAGGCTGTGAGAATTCAAATGAGCCCCGCATGCTGCTAGAACTTGGCAGGGCAGATACTCATCCTGGGGGCTGCTTGGTTCTGTAGCTTCAATGCACTTTCATTAAACCAGCACTTCTAAAAATGTACTTAGAATGGGAAGACTGTGGATGATGATGTGTGGAGAGGAAACACAAGGAGGGATGGGCCATAATCCAATGTATTTTGGGAATGTTAGATTAAAAACATTTATACTCTAAAAAAAATCTTGCAAAACTTCTCAGAGCTTTTAATATACAATAATGTACAATTATGCAGCATTTCTCAAATTTATTTGACCTGAAAAGGCTTTTTGTCCCAGAAAAAGATAATATTAGAGAACTTACAAATCCATTTGCCCCTCACGTGCTTTTCAGCAGAGCGTCTGGTGGCATTTCTCTTCTGAGAACCATAATCATACTTCCGCTGTGCTAGCCTGATGCTCTCCCACACCTGCGAGAATGCCCTCAGTGCCATGCTTGATTTGAATCCAGAGAGAGGATTTTTTTTTTTTTTGCCACTTACGTATGACCCACATCACCATTTTGCTCTGAGACAAGAGTAAGTGAGTAAGCCTGAACCTGTATCCAAGGAGGTAAGCGTGTGAACCCGCTCCTTTGCTTGTCTTTTTATTTTGAAACTGAGCACTCTTTCTGGCCACTTGTGCATGCTTCCCTCTCAGGCTTCTGCCCCAGGTTGGTGTGGGAGGCAGACCACATACATGGATGATGCTACCATGTGATGTCTGGTGGTAGTGGACAGATGGCCAGAGTAGAAGGGAGCACAGAGGAAGGAGGGGCAGGAAGAGACACCTAGGTCTTAGGGATGGAATAGGATGCAGTCAAGTGTGTAAGAGAAAAAGGGCAGTTCATGTTGAGGGAACAGTACTAGCAAAGGTCTGGAGAGTGAGACAACATGATCCATCTGAGCAAACAGAGCAGTTCCAGACACGGCTGGGACATAAACTAGGGGGCTGGGAGGGGTAAAAGCCAGGGCTGCTGAGATGGATGGTAGTCGGGCCATCCATGGAAGATCTTGTATGTTTTTTAAGAAGTGAGTTTATCCTGTAATATATGGGGAGACATTGTGGGGTTTGAAAGAAACAGGCAATAGGGTCAGATCTGGGTTTTGACAAATTTGCTCAATGGGTAAGTCCCCAGCCCAAAGATGAGAAACTGGTTATGCAGCAGTCAAGGTGAGAGAGGGTGTTGTCTGCATTATGGCGGTGAGATATGGAACAGATTTGTTCCATAGTTAGGAGGGCAAATGATTGGGAACTGATTGGAACTGAGAAATGGAGAAGAAGAATGATTAACTTCAGCTCCAGCATATTGGGAATGCCTATTCATTCTGATCTTTTACATCAAAAGGTGTGAGATCATTCCAAATGTGGAAGGCTCCTTATTAGTGTTCTCATAATTCTCCTTGTTCTTTTGTTTCCTGCTGAGGCAGGGAGAAAAGTGCAAGGGCAATTTAGGAGATGGTCTTAACTTGGAATGGTATGCTAATTAGGCAACATCTTAACCTGGAATGTAGAAAAGCCACAGGATGTGATGTCAGACCTGGGCCCAATCTCCACACGTACCATGTCCCTGCTATGCTAATGTAGACAAACTACAAATACTAATGTCTTCATTAGCAGACTTGGAGCTAGCCTCTGCTCTGGGGTGCAGGTGTGAGGATGACTTACTTGTGGCCTTTCTCTCTGTGTGTTGGCTGGGATCGATGCCCCCTATCTGGCTGGTGAGGCAGGCAGCTCCTTCCTTCCTCACCTGAAGCTTTGTGCTTGGTCAAAGAGGTCATTCTCCTTCTCAAATAAACAAAGACCATCTTTCTGACTTGGGTATGTGGGAAATTGTACTCCTCTACTAATCCTTCCAAATGATCCCTCAAGGTCCAAGAAGAAACTTGCAGGGTGTTTGTGAGGGTTAGATGACATCACAGATATAAAACACTATGTAAACCCTAAGGGTTTCTTCCATTTGGTTGTTATTATCCTAGACATGGATTCTATTCTTTTTAGTCATAAAATGTATCTGGAGAGAATACCCTGGTAGGTTTTCCTTTCTGTTCCCTTTGCTTGATTCCACAATTACTGTGGCCTTTGTGATTTGCTCTGTTGCGAAATGATGGTGAGTTGCAGAGGGACTCCTGCTCCTTGGATTCCATAGCGAATGAAGGAACCATGTGGCCACTAAGGCATTCCCCTCGATGCCCAGATGCTCTGAAGATCAAGTCCTAGTGTCCGTGAGAAACTTCGATGACTCCCTCTCCATCTGGAACCATAAAAGCCCTGTGTTAGTTTTCTTTTACTGCATAATAAATTACACCCCTCCTCCCCATCCAGCAGCTTAAAAAATAACAAACATTTATCTCACACTTTCTGTAGGACAGGTGTGGCTTAGGTGAGTGTCTCTGCCTCAGAGTCTTTCACAAGGTTGCCATCATGGTGTCAGTTGGGGCTGTGGTCTCATCTGAAGGTTGAGGGGGACCACTCCCAAGCAGAATTTGGCTTCTTGAAGCCTATGGACAGAGAGCTTCTGTTCATTTTCTGTCCACTGGAGCTCTTCTTCAGTTCCTTGCCATGTGGACCCCTCCATAGGGCAGCTCATAAGATGGCAGCTGAATTCCATTAGAGCAAGTGCATGAGAGAGCAAGACAGAAGCCATCTCTGTAATGGCCTTACTTGATCCAACTCAAATCAGGCTCCTGTAAGTCCTTAAAGCTCAGACCTTGGCTCTGTCTTTAGCCAGCTTATTCCAGTTTTAGCAAGAATCCCACTGAATCAGTTTGGTGAGAATCCCCTACCCTTGGTATCTGACCACTCTTGATACCTGATAAAATTCTTTATTCCCAATCCTCTATATCTTATCACTCTGGCTTGCCTTCAGCAAGAATCCTGCTGGGTCAGGTTAGCCAGGTCCCCCTCATTCCTCATGTTTCCTCTTAGTCATTTGCTATCCAGTGATCCCCACCCTGCTCTGTGGCCATAAATCCTCACTTGTCCTTCTTGGACTCAGAATCATGCCCAGTTCAATAATGAGGTCACCCTTCCTCTATTGTAATCTTTCCAGAATAAAGTTTTCCTTCACTCCTCTAACTTCTGTTTGGCTCTGGTTTACTTTGACAGTAATCTCATCTGGAAAATAGCATCCCATCATTTCTGCCATATTCTATCAGTTAGAACTAGGTCCAGTTCACACTCTGGGAATGGGCTTGCACAAGGCTGTAATACCAGGAGGTAGGGATCATTGGGGGTCATCTCAGGGACTGTGCACCACAGGTCTCATGAATAGTGGCCTGGGACTCCTTAGGGGCTGTCTCACAATCTCCAAACCATTGCTCTGCTTGCAGTAGTCCCTTTCCATTGCTCCCAGTTGGGGCAGATGGTCCAGGCTTTAGTTTTAGCAATATTCTTACAAACCTCTCCCAGGACCCTGAGCCCCTTGGCTTTCACTACCCAAAGCACACTTGGCCTGGGCTCCTGCCAGGGTACTCTCCTCTGTGGACCAGAGCCCCTGGCTCCTGCTTGTTTGGGAGAGGGATCAAAGAGGAGCCAAACTCAATGTAGCACTCTAAAGAATCACATTTGATTTCCTGGGCTTGGAAGACTATGGGTCCATGATGGATCCAGACTTTTCTTTCTTTCTTTTTTAAAGTTTATTTATTTTTGAAAGAGACAGAGCACAAGTCGGCAAGGAGCAGGGAGAGAGGGAGACACAGAATCTGAAGCAAGTTCCAGGCTCTAAGCTGTCAGCCCAGAGCTTGACATGAGGCTCTAACCCACGAACCAGGAGATCCTGACCTGAGCGGAAGTCAGATGTTTAACTGACTGAGCCACGCAGGTGCCCCTTGATCCAGACTTTCTTGATTACAAAGGCCTCTTTGCCCCCAAACAGATAACATGCTGTGGCAGATGTTCTCTTTACCATGTGGTGCTTCTCTCATCCTGAATTTGTCTCCACTGTCTCTGAGGAAAGTTTGCAGGCAGAACCACGAAGGCCTATGATCTCGGTAAAATTCCTAAATGAATCTTTCATGCCTTGAGAACCTGGAGTGACCTGCTGTTTCCACAACATGTAAGCAATCCTCTCTAACGAAGTTGAACATTTCCCTTGTGGGCTTGCTAAGTTGTGGAAAATAAATATGAAAGAGCTTTTAAGATGCCTCCTGATCCGGGGTGAGCACAATCACCCTTTTGTTTACCTTAATGTAATAGGATCATTATCTGGCCACCCCATTTGGACGAAGTCTTGAACACATATTAACCTGTTGACTTTGTTAATAGTAATTTAGGATGACCTCTCAGGCTCCAAACCCAGCTTTTTAAAGTGTAGTGTAGAGTGGTCTTTCCTTGTCTTCTCTGTTGACTCTCATTAAAGATTTGCGTAAACATAGTTGAAGGATGACTATATTGCTTTTTGGTGCCAGCTAATTATGGAAATTGGCTTTTGCTGGTGGAGGGTGTTTTTGATCTATAGAATCTGTAAGAGGTGGAGACATTAGGTGTTGTTTGACCTTGACCCTAAAAAGGGGGAGGACTTACCTCTGTCTCTCATAGTCCAATAACAGAGACTGCGGAGGGAAATGTGGGGGAGTCAGTGGCTTTCCATCCCAAACGTGACGGAGTCTCACCCCCCAGAACCACCACAAGTGCCAAAAAGGAGGTTTTGTGCTTCTCTTCTCACTGACCCTCTGCCTGCCTCCATCTGCCCAATTAAAGCAGCGAGGCCATGACCTGCTGGCCACTTTCCTGGTCTCACTGAGCCAACCCACCCTCTCTGCTTTTGGAAGGCATGATGGATTGGTTTGAAACAAAACCATCTCATTCCCAAACTGAAAGGTTCCTTTTTACGTTTGGGAACAACTTGAAACCACTGGAGAAAATCATGTGCCAATTATGTATAAACTCCTTACCACAAGGTATAAAGGAAGCCATAATTCGGGGGGCTTATGTTTGATTGAATTCATCTGTTTCCATTTTGTAACTAGAGAGCAGGGAGAATCCATAGTGGTGGACAGTTGATATAATGCAGCTTCTATTCCCTGGGCAAAAGAAGGGGTGGCCCTGTCGCTTCACTCCCCCAGAGTCAGCCTTCTTAGGTGTAAAGAATCACAAGAGAGTGCTTGGCTGGAAGGGAGGTCAGCCTGTTTTGAGGCAGCACCAGACCCTCCCAGAACCATAGACATAGAGGGAAGGGACCCTGCTTTGTCAATTGCCCAGCCAAGAACAACAGCCTTTAGCTGGGGAAACCCCCGCCCCCCACCGCCCCTCCCCTGGTCCAGGATGGGATTTACACTGATGGGTCTGTGTTTGCCAGCAGCTGACAAGTCAGACTTCACCCTTAACATCCCTAAGTGTGTTGGTACTAATTAGGTGAAAAATGAGATGTATTGTTAAAACTGGCTTTCCTTTCCTGCTTGGCAGCTTGACATTATGGGACACTGAAACCTCAAATTGCCTCACAGAAACACGCCCAAGGGTAACTGCATTATGGGGGCTGGGGGGAAACCCAGTAAGGGGAAGAATAAAGGGCACTTTACCATTATTTCCATCTGTCATTAACGAAAGACTGGCTTGTTAAGGAGCATAGTGGATTAATTGATATCTCTTTCCACGTGTGTGTGGTTAGTGGCCTGATGTTTGGATGCACTGATTTGGAAGTCAGACATACTTGGGTGTAGTCCCAGGTCTTCCACTTAACTTGTGACATGACTTTGGGTCCCTTCCTGAGCCTCACTCTCCTCATCTGTGAGATGGGGATACTTCACTGAGCTGTTATCATTTAAATAATACTTGAGAATTACGTAACATCATAAAAATGAATTGTTGGGCCTTTCCTTTCCATACTGGGCCTCTCATTTCCTGAGAAGGCTGGCTCCAGTATCCTCTATTTTAAACTCCCTATGATTGATCAAGAGGATTCCTTGCTGTGTAGAGAGAATGGCCATGTTCAGAGACTGCCGGTAAACCTTTTCTGAATATTTCTTTCTGTCCAGGCTGCTTTAAGTCACTTGCTTCTGTTTTGGCGACCGTGATGACTGGATTGCTACCCATCTTAAATCATTTTCTCTTGCTAATTTTTAAAATACAAAAATAGTTTTCTCCAAAATGAAAATAGATTGCTGTTGAATAGTCACTACTGTTTTCATTAGGTCAGCTCTTGATTACCCAAGGACCAGAGGTTTTAAGGCTTACATTTCATGCATTATGCAGACTCTTGTTCTTTCCTTCTCCTCATCCCTAGTCTCTTAATTCAATTCTGCAGGTATTTCATGAGAGCTGAGTGGTTACATGGATGATCTAATTTAATCTTCTTGACTGCTTTCTCTTTATTACTGTTTCACTGAGAAGCGGAGGGGGTATGGAATTATTATGCAACTTCCCTGAGCCTATCTGACTGAGAAAAGGCAGGGTGCAGGGTGCCTGGGTGGCTCAGTTGGTTTGGTGTCCAACTTGGGCCCAGGTCATGATCTCGTAGTTTGTAGGTTACAGCCCTGCATTGGGCTCTGTGCTGACAGCTCAGAGCCTGGAGCCTGCTTCAGATTCTGTGTCTCCCTCTCTCTCTCTGCCCCTTCACCGCTCATGCTCTGTCTCTCTCTCTCTCTCAAAAATAAATAAACATCAAAAAAGTTTTTGATAATAAAAAAAGAAGTGGCGGGGTGCAACTTGACCCAGGCAGTCTGATCCCCGAACCCACGCACGAAGGACTGTGCCTTTGGCCCCCAGGAGTTGCTTCACCCCATTAGGAGAGATCACACCAATGAGGGCCCAAGTCATGAAACACAATTTGGATAAATCAAGACTTATCTGTGAATGGGAAGGACACCAGGAAATGGAAAGTGGGATTCAGACACAACGGGGGGGACTTGCACCAACATTTAATCCTTCAGACCATTCTCTCCTTCCTGTCATGGTCAGTGGTCTGGAGTACCCTCTACTACCAAAAGGAATCAAGACCCAAATTCCTGGAAGATAAATGTTACTGTATTACAAACTAAAAAAAAAAAAAAAAGGAACTCACCACAGCTTCCCAAGACACGTCACTCCTGACATCCTAAAATAAACATGGTTACAAACTGCCTGGCTCGCAGCGGTGAAAACTGTACTCAATAGTTATCAAGAGTAGTACCCGAGTGACGGTTCTCCGGCTCCTCTGTAGTCTTATAATTGTGTTTTTGTTCATGATTTATGCTGCAACCACACATCTGACATATTTTTCCTGTTATTTGTTTCAGGCACCAGAATCTCTCAGGCTTTCCCTGGGCCTGAGACATAATGGCTCTATTTTGCTTTTAGGATTTCCATCCGCCCCCTTGGGGCATTCAGACCTTCCTGGGTTTGCTTGGTCACTTGAATGTAACCTTTCTCAGGAGGCAGCCTCTTGGACTGTCAGCATAGCCCTGTCCCCTTCCACCCAATTTGTGAGCAGAGGGAGCCCATGCTTGCAGGACAGACCTAGCTTTTGGGAGGGTCAATCCTATCAGTGTTTCCAAGGTAATTTGTCTCTGCGGGGTGGGTAATGAAGGGGTCTCGGAGACTGAGTGGCACAATAATTTGTTCCTCTCCAGACAAGGATGGTCTTATCAGGCTTGACTATCCATGCTGCCGAGATGGTGGAGCTCTGACAATATTTGCTTTTCAAAGGCTGGGAGTCAGCGAACCCCAGCGCTCTAGTTCCCTTCAAGGCAGCTGACCTAATCTTACCCTGATGTAAGCAATTTTAATTCATTGAGATTCTGCCTAATGATTCTGGTGATTTACATTGTTGTCATTCTTGAGCGTTATTATGTTTTCAAAGAAAAGGATCAGGCCTGTGGAGACATTTTCCTCTAAATGCTTCCTTTGAAGGACACTGTTCACCATGGAAGGGAGAGAAATGAAACAAAAGAGAGTCTGCTATAAGACAGCCAGGGTCTCTCCTAAGAACTCCAGAAAGAATAGTATCTATTGTGCTCACATGGCGTTTAGGTATCTGTCATTCCATATCTCTGGTGCTGAAGCTTCAGAACAATGCTTGGGTCTGTGGGGATTGTTAGGACCCCCTTGTGCTCGTCTGGCTTGACCCAGTATTATTCTCCAAAGGCAGGGTCCCCTTGTTCATTGGAATGGGTGCTGACCACCCTATATGGGGCTGGCACTCTGCAAAGTGTTTAGATTCAGAAAGCATGCTGTGAAGGGAAACTGATGGAGCCTAGTGTTTATTTGATGACTTGGAGGAAAATTAGAGCAAGAAATAGGAAGATAGAGACTGTAACTATTATTTGAGGGTTGTCCTTGCTGGAGGGACCAGATGATCTGACCAGATAGTAAAGAATCTCACACATGGATGGTAGAATGGCCATGTGTGTCCTTCCTTCAACACTGACTGTTGGCTTGGGTTAAGAAGCCCACATCATCATCCTTTGAATTATTGTTAGAGCCTCCCAAACTGGTCTTCTTGCTCCCATCCCTCTCCTCCCCCTGAACGATCTGTTATCAACAGAATAGCCAGAGTGATCCCACAGAAATGTATGTTCAGATCATGTCACACCTGTCCCCACCACCCACCAAAGGCTTTTTCAAACCCTCAGAGTAAAAGTCTGTATAGCGGTCGACAAGGCTGCCCAGGAGCTCACCCTGGTGCCCCATTCCTCAAGCCAGCACCTCGAAACTCTCATTCAGCTCCTGAGACGCAGCTTACATGCCATGCCCTCCTGGAGAGGCCATTAGACCTGTGCATACCCCTGAGCCTTCTGCTCAGGTCTCCGTCACCTCATTTTTCTTTCATCCTTTCCACTTCCTTGCTGGTCTCTGAGGTTCTTGCAAGAGGAACTGAGTTTTACTTCTCTCAGGATCATCCCAACAAGACCAATTAAGTTATTGCTGAATGAATGAATGAATGAATGAATGAATGAATGAATGAATGAATGAATCAACGAATGAATGAGGGTGCGAGTGCCTCTTCTGCACGGTGTGCATGGGGTTCTGGCTGAGGTGCTCTGTGGTGGGCAGACAGACTCCATAAATGGCCCCTGTTAGTGTTTCGCACTGCTCCCTGTGGGTGGTGATGCTCAATAGCCTGCATCCAGTAGCAAAGCACTTCTTTGTCTCCCCTCGAGAGACACCAAGGGTCTGACCACAGCTCCATTCCTGGCTCCTGGGAAAATGAAGTGCGGCCACAAGACCCTTGCTTACTTCCTCTGTCCTGGGCTGGGCCCCAGGAGAGGGAGGGCGGGATGAAGGGAAACACCTGTGGAGTCAGGCCTGTGCCCTGTCGGCCCGCTAGGGGTCAGCCCCCCAACCCCCAAGCTCTTGTAGAGCTGGGCTTTGTAGCCTGGCCCCCCATGCTCTGTGGCTCTGTCGGTATAAATATTGTTTTTTGAGACACTCCACTGTGGTGGGACAGGGAAGGAAAAGTCATCACTGGGGGACACATGTCTGTGTGCCTTTTCCAGAAGACAAAGTGAATGCTGGGCAGAGCCAGCTTTGCAGTCAGGCTGCTGCAGCCTGCTCTCCAGGAGAGACACCGGGAAGGCTCTGCAGGTGCCCCCACCCCCACCTCCTCACCCCTCATCCCCACACTCTGGTGGCACCTACTGTGGCCAGGTCTTCCTCCAGGGCAGGCACATGATGTGTTTCTGGCACCAAAAAAGTTTGGAAAAATTAAAAGGGAAAAGCCATTTGCTTGTGGCACACTGCCCAGGCGGATTAATCCAATCCCTCAGAGAGAGCTCTTCCTAAACAACTTGTAATTAATCTGGGGAACTTACAGCCACAGGAGTTTATGAGTTTATGGGGAATTTACAAATTCCTCAGCAGGTTTCAAAAATGGGAGTTGTTGTCCATGTGTAAGAGCAGCGTCTTTCCTCAGATAAGCTGGCAGTAGTCTGCAGGACCTGTCAGTGTGTCCGCTGAGCCAGAGAGGAATGCCGTCCTGGGTAGGAATAAAGGTAGTGCGCTGTGTTCCTCATCACAGTGGCTAAGTTTTAGTGAGTAGTTGTTATGTGCCTGACTTCCTGAGCTAAGCACTTTATTTGCATCTGCTCCTGTAATTCTCATGAGCAGCGGATACTGGTGCCCATCTCCATTTGATAGAAGAGGGGAAAGGAGCCCAGAGACATTAAATACCTTGTCTGAGGGCACACGGCCAGGGCATGCAGAGCTAAAATCTCAACTAGGGGACAGTGTCTCTAGATCAGCTCTTCATACCTGGGCCTTAGTTCCTTTGCTGTCATGGGTGGGAGGGGCCTTAGGGAGGCCATGCATCTCTTTTCCTTGTGACTTCGTGCCATGTGTTAGAGAGCTCACTGAAGATTTGGAAAGATCCTTTGGTCATTAGTAGCATAACCCTACAGCAAGTCATTTAATCTTTGAGTCTGTGTCCTCATCTGATAAGGTAGGGTATAATAATACCTCTCTTACTTATTTTGGGTGGTTAAATGTAATGATGTATTGAAATATATGAGAAATACACAAGTGCTATTCCACTGTCAGGCTTCATTATGAAAGAATCAATAGTTATGATAAAATGAGAGGATTAGACCCAGGCTGTCCAATAGGTCTTTCTGCAATGATGAAAATACTCTTTATCTGTCCAATATGGGAGTCACCAGCCACATGTGGCTATTGAAGCCCTTGAAATGTGAGGCCAGGGAACTACATTTTAAATTTCACGTAACTAATTTAAATGAAATTAGCAATGTGTGGTTAGTTGCTACTGTAGTGGGCAGCCCAGGAGACGGCTTTGGCCAGAAGATCACTTGTTTCTTAGATGAGGAGACTGAGGTCCCTAATGGGGCATGAACTTGCCCAAAGTCACACAGTAAGCTAGCAGACAAGAGACCCACAACCAGGCCTCCTAACACGCTGATATTCTCCACTTTAAGAATTCTGAATATCAATGATTTAGACCAGGAGATTAGAAAAGGGGATTGATCGTTATCAACCTGAAGCCTGTGTGAAATAAGCAGGCAGTGAAATACCAGGAAGACCAGTTTTGAGGGTTCCCTGAAGGTAGAGGACACTAAGACAAAAGTACCCACACCCACTTGTGTGAAACAGTGTGATGGTCCACCCTGGGAGCCTAACTCGGGGCTGTCTTGACCAAGTACGGTTCTTCTGTAGAGTCAGCAGACCAGGAACACTCTTTGTGCTAGAAGCCCATCCTGACAGTGATGGAGACAACTCTGGCTAGGTCCATCTCGCCGAGGAGTGGCTTTGCCAGTAACGGAGGGCTCGGGCTCCCGTGGACTGTAACGGTATATCTGTGGAAAGAAAGAAAAGACCTGTGGTGAGCCTGCAACTCCAGTGCCAAATCACAATGCATAATTGGCCCTGATTTTTTCCATATGTATCAACAAAAACAGCGTTGCTTTCATGAGAGATGAAAGCGACCCTTTTCTTTGGTCATATTTCCTCTTTGTGTATAGTTCCCAGGTCTCCACTGGGTTCATCATTCTCTGTGTAAAGCAAACCGAAAAAAGAAAAAAGTCAGAAATTAGGGATATGGAAGGACTTATGGAGAAAATATCTTTCTTTATGTTTTCTATGGCATAGAGGCCGTTTTCTTCCTTTTCTTAGCCAAAATAAAATTAATTTGTCAGAGTTTTGATGAAATCATACTCGCAGAGTAGTGAAAGTGTGTAAGCGCTTAATAGCAGGGGATCAATGCATGTGTGAATTATCTTTCTTAAGGGACACTTTTCATTCATTCGACACTCCTTTTGGGTTAATCTTCTCAGGCTGCCACAACAAAATGTCACAGACTGGGAAGCTTAAGCAACAGAAATTTATTTTCTCATGGTTGTGGAGGCTAAGATCAAGGTGCCATCAAGTGGAGTTTCTGGCATCTCTCTCCCTGGCTTGCAGTTGGCCACCTTCTCTCTGAGTTCTCACATAGTCTTTTCTCTGTATCAATGGTATCTCTTCCTCTTCTAAGGACACCAGTCCTATTCGATTAGGACTCACTCCATGACCTCATTTAACCATGTTTATTTATTTTTGAGGCGGGAGGAAGTGGCAGAGAGAGAGAGAATCCCAAGCAAGCTCCATGCTGTCAGCCTGTTGGTGCAGAGACTGACCTGGGGCTCAAACTCACGAACTGTGAGATCATCACCTGAGGTCAAAATCAAGCGTCAGATGCCTAATCAACTGAGCCACCCAAGCACCCCGATCTCATTTAACCTTAATTACCTCTTTAAATGCTCCATCTCCAAATATAGTCATGTTGGGGTTCAAGGGTACAGCATATAAACTTTGAAGGGACACAGTTCAGTCCTTAAACCTTTATTGAATACTTTTGTGCTGGGTACTGGAGAGAAAAAAATGATATAACAACCTGGCCTCTGGGAAGCTGAGAGTCATAGACCTGTAAAAAAAATGCATGCAACATAAAATGCAATTTGTATACACCAAAGGCATCAAGGGGGAAAATCTACTTTGTTCTGGTGGATGGAAGAGGAATAATTCAGAAAAGCCTTCAAAGACAAGGAGCGGAGGGAACTGAGTTTTGAAAGAGAGCCTGGCATAGGCAGGATGGCAGGGAAAGGAATAAAGAATATAGATAAAATAAGCCAAATTGCTCTCCTAGCCTCTGGAAGGTTTTAAAAATACTCTCCCCCACTTCAAAGGCCTAAACTTCTATAATTAGAGATAATTTCTTTCATTAAGGCATTGCTTCTTAAGAAAAGACAAAACAAAAACAAAAAAATGAAACAAAAATCTGTATTGGTTGGAATGATCTTGGTTCCATATATCATAAAACCATGAGACAAGGTGGCTTAAACAGTAGGGGCATGAGTTATTTTGCATGAGCGGAAGAGATCAGCGGAGGGATGCCTTCCAGACATAGTTTGATCACTGACCGAATGATGACATGAAGGACTCGGGCTTTTTCTCTCTCTCCTTATTGCCTTCCTTCCACAGGCAGGATCTTCTGGTTATAATGGCTACCGGTGGAAATTGGGTTTATGTGATTACTTATTCACACCCCACAAGAGAGAAAAAGAAAACCGTGCCCCAGTCATTGGTGTGCTGGTGTCGGCTTGTATGGGCTTGTGAGAACCAACTGCCAAATTTTCAGGAATTTTGCATGCTAGTTATTAAACATAGCTGTTACTAAAAATTAAATTATATAGCCTTAAAATGAAATGAATTACATAAAAAAAAACAGATAATAAAAAGTCAAGACTCATCACTTCCTAATTATTTCACTGCTTTCATTATTACCTGTGCCCTTGACATGATTTCCATCTAGCCAACCTGTATGAGAGCGACAGCAGATAATGATGTACCACTGCACTTCCCTCTCCGACCCCACAGCAATGGCTTGGCATTAGCCATGGTTGGATTGTTTACAGTCCAGAAGTAGGCAAATGCTATAAATCAGGTCGTGATTTATTGTTTTTTGATTGTTTATTAGGCAAGTGATAGAGAAAAGCAAACAATGAAGATTAAACTTTAAACAGTGCTATTCTAAAACTGTTACATTGTGAAGAGTACAAAAACTTGAGCACTATTCTTCCAGTATTCTCTGATTCAACAAGGTCATTCACATCATTGACAAATGAGTGGAGCTCTCATGTTTCTTCATCGTCTCGTTGGCGTACACAAAAACAGCTAACATTCATGTCAGTATTGCACTCACCTATTCATTGTAAACATAGGCTGGCTGTAGATGCAAGAATGACAAGACCAATTAAAATATTTTGAGAAATCAATTGGTTGTGTGGAATTAAAATTAAAGAGCAATGCATGTTTTATATTTGTGTGTGTGCGCCTACTGGCTTCTATATATTCATTAGTAAATATTTATAATAAATGTATATATGTCTATGCATACATAATATAGGTCTCTCTATATAGGTTTCCATATGTATGTATGAATACACTTTGCACCGAACAGCCTATTGTTCACATCTATTAGTACCACTCACCAATCCTTTAGTTTGCTTGGGCCAATCTAGCTTCCATGCCTACCCTGTCTTGCCATGTATTAATTACCCTTTGTGGCTGGGAATAGGTGGTTTTCTGAAGTAAATAGAAGGTTTGCTAGGGAAAAGGAAGTGGGCGATAGATTTTGGATAGGTAACTGAAAGTGCTATTAGCAAAAATGACACATTAATATAATATCAGTCATCATAGTTTAGTATGAATTAATGAATAATATCTTTTCCAGTAGAATAGGTGGATCAGAGCATGTTTTATAAAACTATTGACAATTTGTGCTGCGTAATTTCTTTTTGCAGGTCCTATACATTATTGGATGTTTAGTAGCATCCCTGACATCTTCTCACTAGAGGCTAGTACCCACCTTCAGTTGTGACAACTGAAAGATGTGTCCAGGCATTGCCAGAGATCTCCTGGGGAGCAAAATAGACCCTAGTTGAGAACTGTTGGTTTAAACCCAAGACTTATTGGTTCCAAACCTGAAAGATTTTAGTTTCCTATTCCATTCTTTCTAAGGTAAAGCTATCTGCAATGAATGTTAAATTGATGGTTCAAAGGCAACATAAGAGGACAAGGCACATTCCTGAGAGCTAGAACCCTGGGCCCCATAAAGGTAAGTCTGGGGGCAAATGTTTTGGGCTTAGGAGAGAGGGTTGTTCCACTTGGGGAAGTCAAAGACTCTAGATGCTAACTTCTCCTCAACTTAGCAGATTTCACTATGCCTTTTCCCACCTTTGGAACTCAAAGGATATGAAGCTCTTGACATAAAGATCTA
This sequence comes from Suricata suricatta, assembly GCF_006229205.1. Lineage (NCBI taxonomy): Eukaryota > Metazoa > Chordata > Mammalia > Carnivora > Herpestidae > Suricata > Suricata suricatta. Next base: position 42,531,689 of record NC_043701.1, on the reverse strand, counting down.
TATGTGAAAATCTTAAAAAGGTGCCTTGTTGGAAACCTTAAGGATCTTTTTAGGTCAAGTTAGAAGGGGCATTTCATTTATCTCGTGCTGGAGTTCCAGAGGCATTGACCTTTCAGACCATAGCAATGATGTACATTCCAAAGGGAGCAAACAAAGGCTTCTGAATGATTTGTAAACTGTCCAAAGTCTGGGAAATGCCCTCATGCCAGTTCATTGACATTTATGTAATATAAGCTTACCCTTTCCTCGAGAAAGCCCTCCTTAGACCTGCTTCCCCTTCCAGTTTCCAGGTGGTCTTCATCTTTTCTTAATAGTTAAAGATTTCAAAGGATTAGTCTTCATTTGCTGTCACAATTTGTTCTTCTGCTCATTCCTTGGATTCTGTCTACAAATACCCACAGTGATGTTCTGATGAGTTCAGTCACCTCCTCCCAAACATCATCGTTCTGTTTGACTCTTAGGACAGCTTTTGATTCTGGTGGCCATCCTCTCTCTCCCATGTGTCTCTTGTCCCGTATTAGTTCCATAATGCCATGACATTTCTTCTACCTTTTTGTTGAATTCTTCACTGGTTCTCTTTTCTCTGTGTGATGCTTACATTGACATGTCCCTCCCACATTTCTGTGAGTTTCTATTCTCTCCTTACCTCTCTCTTTGGCCCATCATCTTCTTACCACTTCTCGACTCTAAGAGAATGGCTCTCAAGTCTCCATGTCCAGTTGTGGTGTCTCTTTGGCTCCAGAGATGATGAGTACATTCATCTTCACATGTGTGTGCCACAGGTGTTTCAAAAACAACACATCACTTCTTACCTTTTTGCCTAGCTTGTGTTCTTCTCATCCCTATCTCAGCAAAATTGATTTTGTTTATGTCTCTAAGGCTAGAGAGCCTAAAGACATCTTGGATTAAACTTCTCATGTCAATGAATCCATGGTGCCACCAGCCTCTGAATCCTATGCCTTTCACTATCATCATTTCTTCATGTGCATTCCACTCTTTCTGGTCTTACCAGTCTAGACCACAAGTTGGTGAACTTTCTCTTGAAAGAGCTAGATAGTAAATATTTTGGGCTTTGTATGTCATACTGTCTTTGTTGCAACTATTTGACTCTGCCCTTGTACAAGGAAAGCAACCATAGACAATATATGAATGGGAAGGTAGGCATGACTGTGTTTCAGTAAAGCTTTAGTTACAAAAAAGGACTGCTGGTCCCAAATAGCCCATGGGACAGTTTGCCATCTCCTGGTTTAGAGGATTATCACTCACTTAGTTTATCTAATTATTCTAGGAGCTGGTCTCTCTGTTCCAGTTTATTTTCTTCTAACCAATTATTTTTATCCCACTGTCCAAAGTATTTGTTGATGAATACATCTTCCTAAAATGCAGATCTGTTGGACACATCAGACATTAAGACACTACATAACTTAGCTTTCTTTGAATATGCCACACACTCAAGCTCTATAATTCTCCCTTAACTATGTTTCCTACCCTGGAGTGCTCTTCTCTGTCCCTCCTAAGTCACTCTCAAGACCTTCATTCCCAACTCGGAACTCTTCTTTCTCCGATACCCTCAATAATGTACCACTCTCACAGCATCGTCACCTAATGAGCCATAGTGAAGTTACTTCTACCAGTGTTGGTCTACCTCCCTCAATCAAAAGCTCCCTAGAGGACAGAAAGTGTCTTATTAAAAGATCATTTTTACTCCCCAACATATTAGTCTGTTCAAGTAGACTAGTTTCACTACTTATACATTCTCCAATTTCAGATACAAAATATATAACATTTCCAACCTATCGATGCAAGAAAGTTACATTCCAGAGCCAAAGCAAGTCCATTCCACCTACCGCCACCAAACACATTTGGGACTGGTCATGTCTTCCTCTTCCTCTTCACCAACTGTAGCATACATACTGAGTCTGCAATTAGTGTTCAGTTTTTTTTTTTAATTTTTTAAATGTTTATTTTTGAGAGAGAGAGAGAGAGAGAGAGAGAGAGAGAGAGAAAAGGACAATGAGTGGGGGAGGGGCACAGAGAGAAGGACACACAGAATCCAAAGCAGGCTCCAGGCTCTAAGCTGTCAGAATGGAGCTGGATGTGGGGCTCGAACCCATGACCTGGGAGATCATGACCTGAGCCAAAGTCAGATGCTTAACCGACTGAGCCACCCAGGTTTTTATAAAATTAAAAAAAAAAAAGAACATGAAATTATATTGCAAAAATGAATATGTTTGAAAGGTCTAGGAAGGTGATGCTATGATAGAAATATAAAGAAAAATTTATTAAAAATGAAAATGGCAGGAAAATTGAGAGTGCTGATGCATGGATTGAATCATTTGTCTATAAACAGGATTTTAAAGAACCAAGAGTGAGCAGATAATGTGTGAAGAGCACAAAGTCATGTGACGACAATGCAATTAAACCAAAAGCAGTAAGGGGGGAAGGTATATACTGAAAAAAATGGGAACATATTTTGAGGGTTTATCTAGAGCTGGCACTATTCAGGATGATAATTACTAACTACAGCATGGCTATTTATGTTTAAATAGTTGAAACTGAGTAAAGTTTAAAATGCAGTCCCTCAGCATCATTAGCCACATCTCAGCTGTTCCCCAGCTACTTGTTGCTCACGGGCACCATTTTGGAGAGTGCAGATATAGAACTTTACCATCAACACAGAAAGTTCTATTGAATAATGCTGGTCTAGGCTCAGAAAATTTAAATGCCTCTTAGCTGAAAACTTGAGTGAAAAAAGGGTGGAGATTTGTTTGAGAAGGTAAAGGCCAAGCGTGGTAAATGGGCTGGTGGTGAGAATTCTTTCACAAACGACAGATGGTTCCATAGGGTTGAGACCCACTGGAATCTGGTCAATGTCCATGTGAAATGGGAGATAATCACCCCTGAATCGATGACCTCAGAAACTCAATAGTTCCATATATTGTTGAGAGCGTCAAAGCATTAACAATGTTATTTGCTTTCCTCAGTGTAGGTTTAAATGTATATTTTGGGAAGGGATACTCTGCACAACTATTTGTCAAACTGTGGGTCAAAATCAATTAGTGAGTCATGAGTCATTTAGAAGGAAACAAGCAGACCTTTCTTAATGAAATAGAGCAGACTGGGAAATATCAGGCGTGTTGCAGGCTATAAGGGCAAATGCTGTTTTGTGAAGCTTTTGTTTTGTTTCAGTGATATTTGTATTTCTTTTTTTTTAATATAGTTTATTTATTTTCGAGACCAAAAGAGACAGAGCATGAGTGAGGGAGGGGCAGAGACAGAGGGAGACACAGAATCCAAAACAGGCTCCAGGCTCTGAGCTAGCTGTCAGCACAGAGCCCAACGTGGGGCCTGAACCCACGAACCATAAGATCATGACCTGAGCCAAAGCCGGATGCTTAACCGACTGAGCCACCCAGGTGCCCCTATATTTGTATTTTTTAGTGTGAGTCAGGCCCCCAAAGTTCAAAAGCCAGTGCTTTTCAGAACATAGATTAGCAAGGGAGGGAAATGTATGTTCAAGAACACAGATTAGCAAGGAAGGAAAAGTATGTTCAGACAGACTCATGCTTTGTGTGTGAGGAATACAGGCTTGAACTTCACTCAGTCACTTGGGCTTAGGAAAAAGTCAAACTTAGCAAACAGCCTCATAGAATGGTTCATTCTTTCCCCTCACTTCTGGAAGTAGGTAGATTGTTACCAATTCCTACATGATCTGCATCCCAGAAGAAAGGGTGTTTTTTTTTTTCTTCCTACCATAAGAGGCAGCCAGCCACTGGAAACAGCCTGAGCTGGCCTGCCGAAGGTGGACTGACCCCATGCGTCAAGGTTAGCTACTTAGAAAGTGGGTGTAACGTGGGCATACCCAGGAGAGGCAAGACCAGAAAGTATGAGATGTGTTCCCCAGCCACGCAGCTCAACTGTTACCTTCCTACTTGGCAAAAACAAAAGCTCTATTAAATTTTGAAAGAAGAGAATAATGCTTGTCTTACTCACATATTAATATGATTTATTTAAAAACCCTGATCCTGTTGCCTCAGAACGACTTATAATGTTCTGTTTATCTCTTGGAACGTTGACAATGAGAGTTCAGATTTCTCCCTCTGGCCTTCTAAATGATCACTTTTGGAGCTGGTGGGAGCCCAGTGTACTTGCTACCCTATACATTACATAGTAACATGGAAACCTTGATTGCTGACTTAGGCCAATTTAATTAAAAATTAAAAGGAAAAAAAAAACTAGTTTAGTGAAAATTCCAATGGATGGCCACACAAATTTGCAGAAAGCCTGCAAACTTGATTAGTCACTTGAAAAATTACATTGATTACTTATAATTGTCATTAAAAAGTTCAGTTTCAAAATTCTGTCCTCAGGTTAAACATCAAATCAGTTCTGACTGAAATATATACATTTCCTTGTTCTAAATTATCTACTTCATAGGCAAGAACTGTTTGCTTCGATGGGGGTCGATATTAACTGAAATTTTGGAAGTAATTTTCTCTGGGCATTTGGATGGATGAGATACTCCTAAATTCTTTGCCCCTGAACTCTGACTATACATATACACATCTTTTTAAATGTTTAACAGAGCTGACTTCAGAATGATTCTATATATTTGCACTTAACTCTTTAGTTTTCCCTATGAGACACTGTATTATTGGCAGGACCCAGCTGCCTACTACATTATTCACAAATTGCATTGATCACAAAGTCGTATCTCCTAATGGATTTAGAATCCTGGGCCCTATTTTCTGAGGGCCATCTCCAAGAGCATCTCAAGTTCAATGTGTCCAGATCTGAGCTCCTCATTCTTCTGCCTCTGAGCTTGTCAGACAACTTCAGCTGTAATATCTGTCTTGGGGAATGGTATCACATTTGCCACATTTCTTTTTTTTTTTTTAATTTTTAATTTTTAAATTATTTTGATATAATTTATTGTCAAATTGGTTACATACAGAACCCAGTGCTCATTCCAACAAGTGCCCTCCTCAATGCCCATCACCCATTTTTCCCTCTCCCCCACTTTCCATCCACCCTCAGTTTGTTCTCTGTATTTAAGAGTCTCTCTCTCTCTTTTTTTAATGTTTTATTTATTTTTGATACAGAAAGAGACAGAGCATGAGAGGGGGAGGGACAGTGAGAGAAGGAGACACAGAACTGGAAGCAGGCTCCAGGCTCTGAGCTAGCTGTCAGCACAGAGCCTGATACAGGGCTCAAACCCATGAATCTGAGATCTGACCTGAGCCGAAGTGGGAGGCTTAACTGACTGAGCCACCCAGACACCCCTGTATTTAAGAGTCTTTTGTGGTTTGCCTCTCTCCCTCTCTGTAACTATTTTTTTTCCCTTCCTTTTTCCCATGGTCTTCTGTTAAGTTTCTCAAGATTCACATATGAGTGAAATCAGTGATATCTGTCCTTCTCTGACTGACTTATTTCACTCAGCCTAGTACCTTCCAGTTCCATCCACGTTGCTGCAAATATCAGGATTTTGTTCTTTCTCATTGCCAAGTTGTATCCCATTATATATATAAGCCACATTTTCTTTATCCATTCATCAGTTAATGGACATTTAGGCTCTTCCCGTGTTTTGGCTGTTGTTGACAGTGCTGCTATGAACATTGGGGTACATGTGCCCCTGTGCATCAGCACTCCTGTATCCCTTGATAAATTCCTAGCAGTGCTATTGCTGGGTCATAGGGGAGTTCTATTGTTAATTTTTTGAGGAACCTCTACACTGTATTCCAGAGTTTGCCTCTTTCTTAAACTAGCAGCCTTGAAGTGGTTTTGAAGATTTCCTTGTCATCAGCCCCTCATTAATTAAAAACATTAATGATTTTAATGAAAAAAAACATTAGGGTTTTATCACTTCTTCCTCAGAAATGCCTCTTATGTCTCAGACTTCCCTGGAAGGCCTGAGGCAGGACTCACCGCCTCTCACCTAAATCATAGCTGCAGCCTCTTAGCTGGCCTCCCTCTCCATTCCAGTTCCTCATCCATGCTTCCTCTGTGTTGTCTTCCTAAAAAGCAAACAAACTCCTGACACTCCAGTGCATGACTCTCCCCCGTAGGACACTCTCTGTTTTCTGCTGTCGCCTACAGGGTGAAACCAAACTCCCAAGAAAGCCAAAGTATCTTCCACAATTGACCCTGTGCCACCTCTCCTCTCCCTCTACCCCTCCCAGATGCGGTGCTCCGGCCACACTGAATTTCCCTCCACTCTTCAGATGAAGTGTTTTCCTATTCTCTGCCTTCACAATGCCTCTTTTCCTAAAATGCTCATATCCTAGCTCCCCTGAAGGACACCTCTCATCCTTCAACACTAAACTCAAATGCTACCTCCTATGAGAACTTTTTGTAATTACTCCATGAAGTTTGTTCCTTTATTGGTCCCTCTTTTTTCCATTTCTCTAATATAACACTTTTCACAATGTATCACAACTATCTGCTAACATGTATGTGGTGTTCAAGGACTGTTCTTAAATGTTTCTGGATCTTCTCAAATCTAACTGTAAGGTAGAGTTGCCCTTCCTGATTTCCTTGTGGTTGGGTGAGACCAATGACTAGTTCTAGACAATGAATTGAAAGTGGAAGAGATGAGGGTCATTTCTGGAATGGACCATTTCTTTGCCTCTGCAAGGCTCTTCAGACATTTTGTTTCTAGCGTAGTGACTGGCAGTGTTAAAGATGGTGACTGCTTCATCAACTTAAGCAAGTGCTGACCCACAATGGACATGTAACATGAGCAAGAACCTTTGCTCATTTTGGCCAATGAGATATTAGGGTTGTTTGTTTCTGCAGCATAAGCTGGCTAATCTTTCTCGATATAGTGTGTCATCCCTATGGGGCAGTGAACTCCTCATTGGGCTTCAGTGTATTATCTAGGCATTCCTAATATCTTGCAAGTGCATAGTAGTTGTTCAATGAAATGTTAATTGAATGAAGGCATACATAAGTAGGGTATTTAAATCCCAGAGATAAATAGAAGGACATTAATAAAAATATAGTATTTCCATGCCGGTTAAAAATAATGGGCACTTGAGAAATGTACTTAAATCCAATTCAAAAAACTGCTCTCTTTGATAACAGTTTTCATTAAGTTTCCTGTGTGGTTTTCTATTCTGGCTCTGGACTGCAATGAGGGGAATGTTTGTTAAAGAAATGGCACTGGAATAACATGTTTCATTTGAGTCTCTGTATGGTTGGGTGATTGGTCCTAATGGACCGTCAGTGCTTTTTAGAAAACAGCACTCAGTAACGCGCACATTGCCTTGATTAGTTGAGTTCCCAGCCTGGCCTGAATGCTGTGGAGACCCAGTAACCGCCTTCAGATGTCTGTCTCGTCATCGCCACAGAAGTTAAGGGACTCAATGTTTTGAAGCAACTAGTTACTGGTATTTGCATTTTTTTTCAGTGGTGGAAAATGACAAGGAACTGCCCTTGAGCCAGCTGTGTGTTTGCCTTTGTAAGTGACCAAAACTTTGTCAAAGCCCCATACACACGCTAATCACTTGCACTTGGAGCTGCTTCCTCTGTCTTCTGGCAGAAGCTCAACATTAGGAAATTGTGACTAATGGCAAGGGGAAAGAACCCTGGGAGGCTCAGCTAGCAGGGGAGGGTTTCAAGAGGATCTTTATAGGAGCCAGAGAAAAGTAAAATATGGCTTCTAAGCAAGATAAGAGAGGAACGAACAAAGTGGACAATCTTTTGAAAGGGGACAAACACGGACACAAGGGACTCCTAAAGGAGTCCTGATCATTATTGGCATCAGGGCTATTATTTTATTGCATTGGAGCATGCACAGTTTATGATTCTCCAAACCTGTCATCCAGGCAAGGGCTTCCAAAACCTGTGCAAGCTAGGAAACTTCTCACAGTATGATCTCTTTCCATAGACTAAGAAGGGGCAAGGGAAGCAGTGTACTTAATAGAAGAGGATTTGGTCTTGAAATCAAACCCATCTGGCTGGAGATCAAATCCCAGAGCTACCGCCTACTAACTATAGGTGTTAGGCAAGGCATGTCTGCTTATTACACATCAATTTCTCCATCAGTAAAGTGCTGTGCTTATAACATCGGAGTGTTGTGAAGATTAAATGAGGTTATGCATGTAAAGTTTTTACTCTTCTTATGAAGCTTATACGAACCACTCCAGTGAGTGTTCGTGGTCATCCAGTTCTGAAATATGCTTTGGGAAATCCATTTCTTACAAATGCTCCTTACAATGAATCAGAATGGAGAGGTTTATATGATGGGGATGAGGGACAGAGAGGTGAGGCCTTGGAGGCAGAAGGCCCTTTTTGGACGACTCTTGCTTCTAGTTTCCTATGCGGAAGCTGTCCTGTTGTCTCCGCAGCAGGCAGCAGCTCAGAATGGCAAGCTTCCCGCTGACAGTAACAGCCTGGTAATCGAACAAAGCCCGCAGTCTTTGCCTTCACAAAGCAGAGGCCCGGGACTTGCTGTTTTTCCAAAGGCTGTGTTTGAGCTTTGTCAGCTGGCTGGGCTGAAGTTTATCCTGTGTCCACTTCCCTTATCAGCCGCCCATGGCAGGCACACGTTTCTTTGCTCGGTGAATGGCAGGACTTTAGGGCTCCCTGTTGACGGAGGTAATCCATCTTTCTCCTGCTGCCATCTTGAAATAACTTTGGAGCAGCTCGTCCGGGGGAAATGGAAGCAGCCATGACGACTGGGAAGTTTTCTCAGGAATGAGACGCACTTAGTCCTAACAGCCTTTTTCTATGCGGAAACTCTGATGAGGATATATTAAAGAGGTGCGCAAAACATCTGGGCTCTTTCATGGGGGGAAGTGGGAGGCATTTTCACAGGCCAGGCCAGAGTACCTGACTCATAAAGCATCTTCACACAGTGTCTTTAAAGGAGGTTTAATGAAGAGGAGAGCCCTGATGAAGGCAAGACACCCTGCATCCCTTGTTGGCCTCTTGGAGCTACTTATTGTCCAGGTGACACACTGTCACTAGAGGAGAGGCGGGGCTACCAGCTGTCCCTAGAATGCGCCTGTGGCACTGCCCCCACCTCAGAGCTCCCATGAGTCCAGCACCTGCCAGCTGTTTGGCAAGTGCTGTGCTATCTGGTCCTTCCCAAGTGATTGGCCCTAGGCTTCAGTTACTGTTTTCCTCTGATAACAGAAAACAAGGGGGTGGAGACGCTCCTTCTCCCCTTTGGCTTTTTCCTCTTCTAGAGATGGATTATTCTCTGTATTAAAGATCTCAGGTTGGTAAGAAACCAAATTATCCTAAAGGCTGCTTAGGGTGAAAACCAGCATCTCTGCTTTTCTCTTCTTCCCTACAAAGTCCGAAAGTCAGGTTAGGGGACTCCCTTGTGGAAAAAGTCTGTGTAGTTTGGCCACAAGGAAGGTCGTGGGATGGAAGTTTAGTCTGGTCAAAGTGGGTATGTGAGAAGTTCCAAACTGCTTTTAAAACTCAATCTGGGCAGGCTCATCTCATTACACAACTCCAGGGGGCATTGTTCACATCACAGAGTATGTGAATGGCACCCTCTGGAGCTGTGTAGTTTACAGCCTGCACAGCAGGAGCAGCCACCTGAACTTGAGCTTCCATTCCCACATGACCAATGATTCTTAGCCTCATCTTAGGTTCCCTGTACTTCTGTGTCAATACACTAGTTGACGGTTGCAAGTCACTGCCATCTAATAATAGAGTACAAACATTTTCAAACATGTTCCTTCTTTATTATGAGTTAAAGAAAGCCAAGATCATCATTGCTAGTTCACTCTTACTGTGAGTGAGATATGCTGTTTTGCTTTCCATATTTCAACATACATACATACGTACAAGAGAGATAGAGATAGAAATAGAGACAGAGACAGAGACAGAAAAAGTGGTGGAGGTATAGCTCCAGAATGTGAATTAGGTATAACTGAACATTGCGATCATTTATCTGAGTGTGCCAGGTATATGAAAGTCATTGGTCATGTGTATTTTGATAGAAACAGAGTCAAAGAACTCCAGAAAAACCAGGA
>NC_043701.1:42513760-42521597 GCF_006229205.1 Suricata suricatta | reverse complement strand
ACTGTGGCAAGAAACTGCCAAACTAAACATACTCTTACCATACAATCCAGCAGTGTCATGCATTGGTATTTACTAAAATGAATAAAAAATCAACATCCACACAAAAACCTGCACATAGATGTTTATAGCAGCTTAATTCATAACTGCTAAAGCTTGGAAGCAACTAAGATGTCCTTCAGTAGGTGAATGGAAAAATAAACTGTGGTACATCCAGGCATAGAATAGTATTCATCACTAGAAAGAAATGAGCTATCAAGACTTGAAAAGACATAGAGGAATCTTAAATGCATATTTCTAAGTGAAAGGAGTCAATCTGAAAAGGCTATGCATTGTATGATTTCAACTATATCGCATTCTGGAAAAGACAAATCTATGGAGACAGGGAAAAGATCAGTGGTTGCCAGAGGATGGTGGGGAGGGAGGGATGACTAATGGGAGCATAGAGGATTTTTAGGGCAGTGAAATCATTCTGAATGATGCCATAATGGTGGATGTGTCTCATAGTACATTTGTCAAAACCCAGAGCATGTACATCAAGAGTAAACACTAATGTAAACTATGACTTTGGGGTAATAAGGGTGTGTCAGTATAGGTTCATCAGTTAGACAAATGTACCACTCCAGTGGGAGATATTAATAGAGGGGGAGACTGTGGGGGCGGGGGAGACTATCTGTGGGGAGGGGCAGTGGAGTACTTGGGAATGCTCTACTTTCTGCTTGATCTTTCTGTGAATCTACAATTGCTCTAAAAAATAAAATATTTTATATAAAACCTAAAATTCAGATTTTTAGTAATTCAAATTGGCCTCTTTCCCAATAATTGCCTTAGAGATTTGCAGCTTTTTGGCAAACCTTGGATGAGACTGGCCTTAAAGATAGTTGGTTTGCAGCCTGTGGGTAAGACAGACATCATAGTGAATGAAAAGAAGCCCTCATCTGTGGTACACAGTTTGTGCTAGGGTGGAAATACCAAATACAGAAAAGTCTTAACCACCAGAGCATTTTCTACCCAAAGCCTTACAGCCAGGTGGGATCTGTTGACTTGGTGGTGGTGATTGCTTCCCTAATTTTGTGCTGTGGTTTTTGAATCCTCTATTTGACTCAACATGATAACCATTACGAAGTGCTTCATCTGGGCCTTTGAGGATGAAGTTATTGTACCTTAAATCCTTGGTGGAGTAAGTCAGGCTATAAATGTGTCTCTATGTGAACACACATTTCACTAGCTCTTTCTGCTCATTTTCTTTGCCTGCTCTCATTGGTACATAGAAAAGTTGAGTTGCTATTAGTTCACTCAAGGCCTGGGGGGAGCTGTATAGGTGGGGTACTAGGACTTTGCATGGGAACGAATAAGACTTGGTCATTTGTTTCGTACACCTGTCTCTTTCTACACCCAAGAGCTCTCCCCTGAGCACCAGAATGGTTGAGACAGGGCAGGATTAGATAGGAGAGGGTATACCCCTGTGTTCCCTCCTGTCCTGTTGAATAACCAAGACACTCAGTTCTTGGAGCATTTCTTACCAAGTGATGAAATCATAGCAGTCAGGAAGGAAAGATAGTATTGACACCACTACGGTCCCATTTCTATTCTAATGGGTGCTCTATGTGTTCTTGTGAGGATTTTTCATATTAAGTACATCCAATAAAAAATTGTTGCATTTGCATCCTTAGTGGTCATTTTAATGTTCTCAGCACCTTCCCCCAAAATTTGGGTCCTCAGTGGGAGAATTAGTGCATCAGGTTCAAGAATCCTTTCTGTTCTATCTTCTTTGCATTCACTCAATAATGTGGAACCGTAGGAGCCCAGTGCTTCTCTAACAGTTAAAGCTTTAGAAGCATTACAAACACCCTCTCCCCTAAATACTTGATGCCCAGTTGGCTTGGTTTCACTGGGCTATAAGGGAACTAGGTTTTCCAGAGAGATTTGTCCTGACTTTATTGTGAATGTACTAAGAAAATGGGACCTATATAAAAATGAAAGCAGCCCCTTTTCCACAGGAAATCAGGTCTTCTGAAATTTGAGTGTCTTCGTTTGTGTTGGCGTTGAGTTTTGGGTGAAGGTTCAGCTAGATTTTTGTTTTCCTTAAAATGTTCCTATCCATAGATATACTGGCTAGTGAGCCGAGTCATGTGATCCAAGTTGGCAGATGTTTTGCTTAAGTCACTAGAGTTTGGCATGAATAAAGATCGAACAAGGATTTGGGATTAACTTCCTTGGTCCCAAAAGGTGAACTAAATTTTCGAGACCCTTGTTTAAGGGATTAGCATCCAAATTGCCATCCACCATCTGGGTATTCGAAAAAAAAGTTTGGATCTTTTTTTTTTTCGTACTTTCTTTCTTTCTTTTTTAGTTCTCCCTTTGGTCCACTTCTAAACTCACATAAAAGCAGTTTGGGACTGGTCGGAGCCCCACAGAAAGAAATAGGAGACTGAGATTTTTGGATAAACGTTTTTCCTTTTTATGGAGATAATTTGCAATAATACTGACTTTCAGCATGGACTCCATAGCCTTTATCTTGATCAGAAAACATTTTGAATAGGGTGATGGGGGGGAACGTGAGCTCATTGCCTGCAGTGACTCCCACATAGGGACCCTGAATAAGACATTCATTTGTGGAAAAGCAGTGGTAACTGAAAAGGGTTGGGGGGAAGGGTGGCAAGAAGGGCTGAGTCGGGCTTGGGTTCCTTCCTCCTCAGGGGAGCTATTTTTTGCTTTACATGCAAAGAATTGCTTTGTACAGCCAAGTTGGTCCTGATCTTGTTTACATAAAAGAAATCGAACATTTATTTTGTGCCGGGTAATTTTTTTTCTTCTTTTGCCAGTCAGAGGGTCCTAGGCAAATCAATAAACAAAGACCCTGCTCTGTTTTCACTTTGTGGCTGGGGGTTTAGACAGGGTAACCCTTCAGTGACTGGATTAGCTACTTCTGTGGTGACCGAGCCTTCGGACCTTGGGTGGGTGGGTTGTCAGTGACACACGGGCCCTGCTGGGAACCTGGAGCTCCCCAAGACAGTGGGAGGACCTCTGGATTCTTGGGTTCTGTGAAAGATGGTAAAAGTGAGAGAGAAGAAAACTCCCTCTTTGACCTCAGCAGAAACCAGCTGAAGCCCTGAAGCACATGATTTGGTTACCCTCATCTTTGCCCAGCCAACAGCCAGCATTGTTGTTGAGCATTAAATCAAACCAAATGCCTTTAAAAACTATAGCTCTGAAATGTGACTCTGCAAATATGGAATTCTATAGAGCGGGCTCCATACTGAGAGGCAAAAAATATATACTTTTTTGCCCTAAATTTACCTGCCATGAACTTTGACTGACCCTTTGTTCTCTTGTTTTGGGACAACATGAAAAATAAAAGGAAAAATGTATTCATTGTAAAAGCATTCCCTTAACCAATGTTCAGCTGGCTAGCTTTTCCCCTTTTAAAGTGCACAACAGTGAATTTTTATGGTGGTTCATCATCTATAAATCCTAGCCATTTAATTTCTTCTTTAATTTCTGTTAGCTTTGGTTGAAGCAGCATGGTTGAGTAGGGGAGAATAAGAGATTTGGAATTAGACCTGGACTTGGATTCTCATTTCATCTCTTACTGGTAGGTGGACCTTCAAGAAGCCATACAACTCCCTAAGCCCCATTTTTTCCCTTTGTAAACTGGAAGTGATGAGACTTATCTTAGAGATAATATTTGTAAAGAGCTTAGCATACCATAGACTCCCTTAAATGGTACTCCTTATTGGTTTCCTTCTTCAGACTTGGAAGTTTGTACAAGAGGGCCTGTGTCATTAACTGACTGGTTGTGGGAACTCTTCACTCTTCCTAGTGGCTCTAGAACAGCCTTTAGTGGCATGAGCAGTAATGTGTCAGTCGTACACAGCAGTGTGTGTGTGTGTGTGTGTGTGTGTGTACAATTATATTAAACATGCCCCACAGAAAGCCTGCACTAATGAAAATAAATTAAGTAGTCCTTTTTGCCAAATATACATTGTTACCCAAGCTGAACATAGCTCATTACTTTGAGTATACATATATTTTAGGAAATATAAAATAGTAGGCAAGATTGTGAATTGGTCAAGAAGCCTAAGTGTCTAAGTTCAGCCACTTATTAGCTGTATGTATTTGAGTAAATTATCTAACTACTTAACCAGATGGAAAATTATGTGGAGTGCTAATTAAAATTAATATCTAGTATTTAATGAGGACCTAAAGTAAGCCAGACAGTGTTCTAAGCCTTTCACATATATCAAACTCATTTAACAATGACCTAAACACAGTTTCATGGGAGAGGTATTACTCTTAGCCCCATTTTACAGATGGGACCACTGAAGCTCAGAGAGATTAAGTATCTCGCCCAAGATCACACAGATGAAAACTGGTAGAGTTAAAATTTGAACACAGAGGATTTGACTTTGGAGTCCATTATTTTAGCTACTGTATTATTGCCCCTCCAGTAGCGATGGAAATGTCTGTGGACAATAGATCTGAGTGTGAGTCCCAACTGCGTCCTTTCCATCTGTGTGATCTGTGTGAGATTTCTACCTAGAACTTTTTCTGGGCTCAGCTCAGATAATGCAGTCATGTCAACTTGAGTGTAATAAAATGATTTGATAAAAACGATGCAAAAGGACCAAGTTAGAGTGAAGGTTTATGTCATGAAAAAATCAGAATATGGAAGTCATTGCCAAAGGTGAAAATCATGCAGAGTCAAGATTGCCCTTGAAAACCCTAGATTGCTCACCATGTTCTGAGTACGTAGCTGTGCATACAGCCTGTCACCACAGTGATAAACCCCAAGTGAGGGTTCCCTACAGATTCCGGTGAGCACGCCATACATTCCAGTGGCTAGTCTTTCTTGCCCCTTGACAATACTATTTAAACTGGTATTTTTTTTTTCTTGCTGGCTGCATAGAAGTGAAGTCATGTCCTTAAATACAAATAATGTGCCTCAGATGAGCAGTGCAAATTTTGGATGAATGAGAGCCACTCTTTGAAGGTGGGAGCATTCTAGCATTTTCTGCCCTCAGAATTTGTTACAAGGATCGAATAAGGTGACTTAAAACCTGCAATTTGTGTTCGCCTTGAATCATCATTAGATAATGTTCGTCAATGTTTGCCCATACTCACAACCATCCTGCCCACTGCTTGGCTTATTTGTTGGTTTGTTTTATCTGCTTCCTCTTTGGACTCTAGTTTTCTTTCTGTCCTGTAAATAAAATATTCAACAAGATTTAGGGACATTCCTTGAATCTTCTCTCTTCTGCGACATGATTTTCAGCTCACATCCTGTCAGACTTACCACTTACTCATTTCAACATTATACATTTATCAAGGGCTTCCTGTGCACCAGTTTCTCTTTTTTCTGCAATCCCCACCCTCAGGAAGGATCTATAATCACCTTCAGAACATTTCCACTTAGAAATCACACCATTTCTTGATCTCAGCCTGTTTAAACCTGAGCAGGGCATCTCCCTTGCCTTCTTTTAGGACTGACTTCCTGCTTTCTGTTGGTGGCAGCGGCCCCCCCTGTCAGAGGAACCTGACATCTCAGCAACCTCACAAGAGCCTCCTTTCTCTCTCCTCACACCTGCGGAGGCACCAGGTCCTGACTTCTGCGATCCTTCTATTCCTTTTCTCTCCAAACCAGTGCAGGAGGCCCCTGCCAGTGTCTTGCATCCTGTGTATCTCCACTTTCATTAGTGTATGTGCGTTTGTGAGGCTAATTTTCCTTAAAAGTGCTTTGTACTGCTTCTAAAAGAAATCTAAATGCAGTCTGGCCACAACCGAATGAACCAGTGTTAGCTGTCTCTCTGCTTCTACAGGATTCTACAGGAATACTTTCCTTCAACCACACCGGTGTGTTTATTACTGTTTCTTTCCCCAGATACTCAGCATTTCTGTTCCTGAATACTCTAGTTATTAAGAAGATGGCTGCTCTCTACAAAATTAATCTACAGTAGTACCCTCTTCCCCGAGTTTTACTTTCCATAGTTGCAGTTTCCCACCATCAACTGTGGTCCCAGAGGCAAATGATCCTCCTTCTGACAAATCATCAGACAGTCAGTAGTCAACTAACTTAATACCACAATGCCTATGTCATTCACCCAGCTTCAGCTCATCACGTAGGTGTTTTATCATTTCAACTCACGACAAGGGTGAGTAGAGTACTATAAGATATATTGAGAGAGAGAGAGAAACAGCACATTTACATAACTGTTGTTACAGTATATTGTTCTATTCTATTATTGGTTATTGCTGTTCATCTCGTACCGTGCCAGACTCATAAATTTAACTCAACAGAGGTCTGTCTGTATGTGTAGGAAAAACAGTATACACAGGGCTCATCACTATCCATGGGGTCAGGCACCCACAGGGGGCTTTGGAACATACCCACCTCAGATAAGGGGACAATTGAAATGCACATAGATTTGTTTTTGTAACTTCTAAAGTTTATCCGAAAGAATAGGTGCACATGAATAGCAAAAATATACTTAAAAGGAAGACACTGGAAGGGAACCTTACAGTGGGAGATAGTAAACTGTAACATAAAGTTGCACTCAAATAAACATGCAGAACCTTTAATAGGATAGAATAATGAAATAGACCCCAAATGCAAGATGTGTCTATTTTCTGTTTCTGGGGGAAAAACCTAGCATTTAAAAATAATGTGAATGAAAGATTATCTAATAAATGATGCTATTAAAAAGACAAGTTAAGGGGCGCCTGGGTGGCTCAGTCAGTTAAGCATTCGACTTCAGCTCAGGTCATGATCTCACAGTTGATGAGTTTGAGCCCCACATGGGGTTCTGTGCTGACAACTCAGAGCCTGGACCCTGCTTCAGATTCTGTGTCTCCCCCTCTCTCTACCCCCTCCCATGCTCATGCTCTGTCTCTCAATAATAAACATGAAATTTAAAAAAAAATTCTTTTTAAGTAATCTAATTTTTTACCTCTCACCATGCACTGAAAAAAATCACAGGAAGATCAAAAACCAAAAAGATAAGCATACCAGAAAAGCACTAGAGGAAACCCCAGTTAACTATTCATATAATCTGGGTATGTGGTGAGTCTTTTCAGGAATAACCCCAAAGCAAAAAACATAAAAAAGTTTATATGGAACTACATAAGTACCAAATTATGCATAAAAAGTTATCATAAACAAAATGAAAAGCAAATAGTAAAACTGAGAAAAATATTTATAACATAAAAGACAAATAGGAAATTACTATCTTCAATATGTGAAGAATCATCACAAGTTTATAAGAAAAAAATAGAAACAAAGAGTTTATAAGAAAAAAAAACTATAATAGAAACAAAGGGGCAACAGCTATTAATAGGCAATTCACAGTGAAGAAATAGAAATGGAAATACAAACATGAAAACACATTTAATATCCCTTATAATGAAAGAAATGCAAATTTAAATAAGTTACCCTAAAGCACAGGATTTTTTAAAATTTATAAATGTTTGTATTGCTGAATAAATTTTAAAAAGGGCATTCAAATAAAATAACAAGAATAAAGCATGCTATTGTGAAATTTGTATAAATCTGTAAAGCACTTACCATCTTTTTAACCCTTGAGGCAACCTAGGCTTCTTCTATCTTGTGCCTTGAGAGTGATCTATAGGAGTCTATTTATTGGAAAAATTATCTGCCAACAAATACATTGTTAAGAGAAACAAAAGTAGCCAATAGATCAGAATGTGTGACAAGATATTTCACATTTTGACAAATATATGTAGAAATATAAAGCCATGTAGAAGAAAACCTTAATGCATATAAAATAAAATGTTGACAGGCTTTGTCTCTAGGTATCAGAAATATGGGTAATGAAAAATTTTT
>NC_043701.1:42512454-42513660 GCF_006229205.1 Suricata suricatta | reverse complement strand
AAAACCTAGCATTTAAAAATAATGTGAATGAAAGATTATCTAATAAATGATGCTATTAAAAAGACAAGTTAAGGGGCGCCTGGGTGGCTGGGTGGCTCAGTCAGTTAAGCATTCGACTTCAGCTCAGGTCATGATCTCACAGTTGATGAGTTTGAGCCCCACATGGGGTTCTGTGCTGACAACTCAGAGCCTGGACCCTGCTTCAGATTCTTTGTCTCCCCCTCTCTCTACCCCTTCCCATGCTCATGCTCTGTCTCTCAATAATAAACATGAAATTAAAAAAAAAATTCTTTTTAAGTAAGCTAATTTTTTACCTCTCACCATGCACTGAAAAAAATCGCAGGAAGATCAAAAACCAAAAAGATAAGCATACCAGAAAAGCACTAGAGGAAACCCCAGTTAACTATTCATATAATCTGGGTATGTGGTGAGTCTTTTCAGGAATAACCCCAAAGCAAAAAACATAAAAAAGTTTATATGGAACTACATAAGTACCAAATTATGCATAAAAAGTTATCATAAACAAAATGAAAAGCAAATAGTAAAACTGAGAAAAATATTTATAACATAAAAGACAAATAGGAAATTACTATCTTCAATATGTGAAGAATCATCACAAGTTTATAAGAAAAAAATAGAAACAAAGAGTTTATAAGAAAAAAAACTATAATAGAAACAAAGGGGCAACAGCTATTAATAGGCAATTCACAGTGAAGAAATAGAAATGGAAATACAAACATGAAAACACATTTAATATCCCTTATAATGAAAGAAATGCAAATTTAAATAAGTTACCCTAAAGCACAGGATTTTTTAAAATTTATAAATGTTTGTATTGCTGAATAAATTTTAAAAAGGGCATTCAAATAAAATAACAAGAATAAAGCATGCTATTGTGAAATTTGTATAAATCTGTAAAGCACTTACCATCTTTTTAACCCTTGAGGCAACCTAGGCTTCTTCTATCTTGTGCCTTGAGAGTGATCTATAGGAGTCTATTTATTGGAAAAATTATCTGCCAATAAATACATTGTTAAGAGAAACAAAAGTAGCCAATAGATCAGAATGTGTGACAAGATATTTCACATTTTGACAAATATATGTAGAAATATAAAGCCATGTAGAAGAAAACCTTAATGCATATAAAATAAAATGTTGACAGGCTTTGTCTCTAGGTATCAGAAATATGGGTAATGAAAAATTTTT
>NC_043701.1:42512128-42512354 GCF_006229205.1 Suricata suricatta | reverse complement strand
AGGTTAGCAAACTAGGGCTTGCAGGCCAAATCCAACCATCATCTATTTTTGTGAATAGTTTGAACTAAAAATGGTTTTTATATTTTTCAATAGTTCAAAAATTCAAAAGAAAAATATTTTTTTATTTTTATTTTTTCCATAATATTTTATTGTCAAATTGTTTTCCATACAACACCCAGTGCTCTTCCCCTTAAGTGCCCTCCACCATCACCACCACCTCTTTTCC
>NC_043701.1:42498928-42512028 GCF_006229205.1 Suricata suricatta | reverse complement strand
TATTTTTAGGCATTTATTACAGCACCACCCTGCTCCTCCGTACCAAAATCTGTACTAGTTTTCCAAAGTTGCAATAACAAGCTACCACAGACCCAGTGGTATAAAATAACAGAAAGGTATTCTCTCACAGATCTGGAAGCCTGAAGTCTGAAATCCAAGTCCTCAGCAGGACCAGCTTCCTGTCAAGGCTCTTGGAGTGAATCCTTCCTTGCCTATTCCAGCTTCTGGTGGCTGCAAGCATTTCTTGGCTGGTGGTAGCATCCCTTCAGTCCCTGACTCTGTCTTCACAGGAGTCTTCCCATGATCCTCTCCACTCTGTGTCTATGTGTCTTCTCCTTTTCTGTGTCTTATGAGGACATCTGTCATTGGCTTTAGGGCCCACCCTAATCCAGGTGATTTCTCTCAAGATCCTTACCTTAATTGCATCTGTAAAGATGCTTATTCCACATAAGCATTGAGATTCTGGGTGGATATCTTTTGGGGGATACAATCCAGCCTATATTACCAAGGTAGCTGCCATCCAGGTCAAGAAATAGAATGTCCTCATGTCCCCTGCCAGTCTCTACCCCTCTCTCCGTAGCTAATTATTATCTCTCCTCAGAGGAGAGGTTATTTTTAACCTATAGAAAAATTATATAAATAGAATCATACACTGTTATCCTTTTTTAAAAGTTTTTATTTATTTTTGAGAGAGAGAGAGAGAGACAGAGAGAGAGAGAGAGAGAGACAGAGAGACAGAGAGAAGAGTAAGAGCAGGGCAGAAGCAGAGAGAGGGAGGCAGCGAATCCAAAGCAGGGTCCAGGCTCTGAGCTGTTAACATAGAGCCCGATGTGGGGCTCAAACTCACGAACCGTGAGATCATGACCTGAGTCAAAGTCAGACACTAACCAAATGAGCCACCTAGGTGCCCCCACTGTGTTGTTTTTTTAACATTTGGTGTCTTTTATTCCATGTCGTATTTATGAAATACACGATATAGAGTATCTTGTTCATTTTCATTGATATGTAGTATATTTCATCATGTGTCACATACTTTATTCATCCATTCTACTGTTGATGTACGTTTATGTTGTTTCCAGTTTGGAGTTATTATGAATAATGCTGTTTTGAAAATTCTTACACATGTTATTTGGTGGTGCACGTGTAAGCATTTTTGAGAGTGTATACTTAGGAGTGAAATTGCTGGATCATAGGGTGTGTATGCTCAGATTTAAGAGTTACTGCCAGTTTCCTAAAGTGGTTGTGTTATTTTGCACTCCCACTGGGATGTGTTTGAAAATTCCAGTTGCTTTACATTTTCACCTTCACTTATTATTGTCAGTCTTTTTTATTTTATCCAATCTGCTCAAAATGTAGCAATATCTCATTGTGGTTTTAGTTTACATTTCCCTGGAGACTATTGAGAGTGAATCCTTTTTCATGTGTTTTTCTATTATAAATAGAAAAATAGAAGAATTAAAGTTGTGTTGAGAAATTGTTCTCTTGTCATTAGCATTTTAGCTGAACCATTCAGGAGTGCTTACGTTCAGATGATACCTCAAAAACAAGCTGGTGAGGGGCGCTTGAGTGGCTCAGTTGGTTAAGCATTTTGGCTTAGGCTCAGGTCATGATATCACAGTTCGTGGGTTCAAGCCCTGCGTTGGGCTCTGTGCTGACAGCTCAGAGCCTGGAGCCTGCTTCAGATTCTGTGCCTCCCTCTCTCTCTGGCCCTCCCCTGCTTGCACTGTCTCTCTCTGCCTCTCAAAAAAGAAATAAAAAAAACATTAAATAAAAACCAAGCAGGTGAGGGGAAGGCTCACTTTAGTCTGGGAGATAAGTCACTTTTTCTTCTTTGCAAGTTTGCCAATTTTCTTCTCTTTTCCAGTTGGGAGAAAGTAATCTAGGTAATAATATGGGACTTTTTAAAAACATGTTAGTGACAAAATTCTCCTGAAAAATTATTTTTTAGATGTTTATTTATTTATTTTAAGAGAGAAGTAGCATGAGTAGGGGAAGAGCAGAGAGAGAGGGAGAGAGAATCCCAAACAGGCTCCACTCTGCCAGTGCAGAGCCCAACACAGGGCTCAGTTCCACAAACCGTGAGATCATGACCTGAGCAGAAATCAAGAGTCGGAAGCTCAACCAACTGGGCCACCCAGGTGCCTCTCTCCTGAAAAATTGTTGAAGTTTTCAAAGGTCTTCCCT
Organism: Suricata suricatta; assembly: GCF_006229205.1. Taxonomy (NCBI): domain Eukaryota; kingdom Metazoa; phylum Chordata; class Mammalia; order Carnivora; family Herpestidae; genus Suricata; species Suricata suricatta. Next base: position 42,509,844 of record NC_043701.1, on the reverse strand, counting down.
TCCTCCCTAATGCCCATCCTACTTCTACAAGAAGGGGTCTTCAGCATCACAGAAGCCTAAGGGAGGCATGGTTACCTCATTTAGTCGCTGCCTATTTGGGGCTGTCTGTTCTTCTTTACCACTGCTCATTTCCCCAGGCTCCTGGCAGGAACAGAGAGCTGCACCTTTTCTGCATCAGACTGCAATGAATTATATCAGTGGCAAAGAATTTGCTTGTTAAAGAAGACAGGTGTGGCTCTGGATGACCTAAATCTGGGAAAGACAGTGAGAATGTTGGGTGACAGCTTTGGAACAGGCAGTGATGATGGCCAGTTCTTAGTTCATGTTGACTCTGTGCGGGGCACTGTGCAGAGCACTTCACAGACCTGACCTGGGTGTTCCCTACCACAGCCCAGTGAAGGTAATGATAGGAAATAAGACAATAGTTCCCAATTCTTCTCTCTCTTCTGGCTATACAATTATACATCCATCCTTCCCCTTACCATGTGACTTTGCAGTATTGGTGTAGGCAGAGTGTGAGCCCCCACCCCTTTGATGTTTGCTTTGGCCACGAGACTTGCTCTGGCCAATGGGATGTTAGCAGACCTCAAAGGAACAGTTTCTATGACTCTGGGGAATTTGGCTTGGTTTCTTTCACTACTGTGATCTGTATTTGAAGAGCAAGCCCCAAATAGTCTCTTCCCCTTTAGGCTAGGTACCAGTTTGGACTTCAGGTACAGCAGATATGAATGCAACTGGAAGCCTGAGTCCAATCCTGGTTGCTGGAATCACAGCCAATCTGTGGACCCGTGACTGTAAAAATAAATGTGTTGCTGCAAGCCATTGAAATTTGGAGAATGTTTGTTATTATTCAACAGAAACGGACTAAGAGAGCAATACTCTTTTTCCACCCATCTCCTCAATGAGTAAATTTAGGTTTAGAGAACTTAAAACAATACCCCCAAATCACACACCTAATAAGAGAAGGAGCCAGGACTGGAGCCAGGACTGTCTGCTTTCTGAGCCCTTGCCTCTTCACCACTACAAGGTATCTCCTTTCAAACTTGCAACAGGCTGGGGCAATGGGCCAAACGCAATAGGATGGAATTTAACTGGAATGAATACAAGGTCCAACATGCCAGTTAAAACAACAACAACAAAAATAGCAGCAACTAGGATACAAGCAGACAATGAGCAAGGTGTCTTTGACTACAGAACTGGTGGTGTGGCTCCAAGACTTGAAGCGCACCGGGAAGGAAATGGTGGTTCAGCACTAGGGCCATGTTGGTGGAATATGCTGTCTGCGAGAGGGAAATTGACAATTCTTTCTACTCTGGCTGGTCAGAGGATATCTGGACTATTACATCCAGTTCCAGAAAACGTACTTTAAGAAGAATATTGACAAGCTTAACTATGCAGATGAGAGTGAACAAGAAGGAGCTCAAGTATTTAACTTGAAGAGAAGGCTTCGGAGGGGGGCAATATCTTGGGACATTGAAAGAACTAACGGAACAAGGAGGCAAAGTTAACATCACCTCTCACCTGGACCACTGCCCCTGCCTTCAGCACCCCATACCATTCACCATATGCAGCCACATGTGACCTTTATAAAACATGAATGTTTTTTACTCTGAATGACTTTGTCATGGTCCCATCTGCTTGTCTCCTCACCAGATACACTGAATGCACACACATGTACTACATACAGCACAGATACACACATATGCCTATATAACATTGTCTCTCACATACAATTTCTCCAGAACACAGAGTCTGGGGCAGAGCTTTGCTGGAGGTCTGGAACAAAGAGCCAGGTAGAAGAGAAGTAAGGTATGGAAAAAGGGAAGGGAATATGGGATGATGGCATGATTATGAGGCTAGCTACGGCTCCACAAAGAGATCCAGGTAGTGGCTGAATAAGCTGGGCGTCTCCAGACAGGCCATGTGGAACCAGCAGGGCTCTGACATTCCATAAGAAAAAGCAAAGTGAAAGAATGTGTTTGTTGATTCCTTCCCATCTCCTCTGGATGCATCTCCTGCAGAAATCAGACCCCAGTCCTAAGACATGGAGTTTCCTCTGATCCAAGAAGTGACGGGAGGGGGCAAAACCTCCATGGGGGCTAACTGGCAGGGCTAGGCCAACACAGGGACATTGCTAGAGCCTATGCTGGAGGCTGCCATGCATGTGGGGGGGGGGGGGACGCTTAGAAAGTGGCTGGTGCTAGGGGTGAGGCGACAGCTCCCATGGCTGTGTTATCCAAGGCTCCCCAAAAGTGAGCAGCCAGGGGTCTGGGAGAGGGTTGAAGCAGGAATTTGAATAGGTGCATATATTGTATCCAATACATGCATGCACACCCTCCCCATATCCTCCCCCCACCTTGAATTGTTCCTACTACTTTGTGAATAAAGACAAAATCCTTTGAATGGCCTACTAACTCTTGAACTTGCCTTATATTGAAGTCATGTGGACTATCTTTTGGTTCCTTGAGTGCATCATGATCCCTCCTGCCACAAAGAGCAAGCTGTTTTTTCTGGCATATCCTTGTTCCCTACCCACACTCAAGAGTTAACTCCTATTAAATAATTATTTAATGTTTATTTATTTTTGAAAGACAGAGAGAGAAAGAGAGAGAGAGAGAGCGAGCACAAGTGGGGGAGAGAGAGAAAGGGAGACACAGAATCCAAAGCAGGCTCCAGGCTCTGAGCTGTCAGCACAGATCTCGACGCAGGCTCAAACCTATGAACCATGAAATCATGACCTGAGCCAAAGTTGGACACTTAATGGGCTGAGCCACCCAGATGTCCCAAGAGTTAACTCCTATTTATCCTTCAACTCTCACAGAGAGCATTTCTAGCTACCCTCCCCCATGCTCCCTCCCTACAACCTTAGTGCCATGGAACTGTCCTTTCTCTTTCCTTCAGAGTACTTATCCCACACCCATCAGTCAAATTTGAGTAATGTCTGTCTCTTCATCTAGACTATAAGCTTCACAAGGACAGGGAATATGTCTCTTGTTTCAGGATTTCCCATTGCATCCTCTTTGTCCAAAGCACAACACCGCAACAGGTGCTCATTAAATACAGAAATGGTTTCCATATGAAAGAGAAACTGCAGGCCAGTTTGTCCACTATAATTATTGCAAAAGGGGTATGGGCTGCCTCTCAGGCAGGTTTCATTTTTCTGCTAGTGAAAAATTTCTGAGTTTGATTTATCAATCCGATCAGGGCTGGCCCAGACAACCTCTAAGGGTCAGCCCTGAGAATCTGTGCGTGAATGCTCCACGTATTCAAATCACACCTTGGAATAGAACTTATTTGGAGGCTCTGTGCCATTCTGCTTCCTGGCACGATCCTTTCCTCTTTGATTCTCTAGCCTGGAGCATTTCAGAAGCATTGTGATGCTTCCAGCTTGTAATTCAGCAGTCTTGACCTTGTTGATCTTCCTTGTAGGTCTCTCTGTTTCTGGTGGTTGGAATCTGTGATCCAAAGAATGGGGCTACATTTGTAACCAGTTCTGTTTATTCTGCCTCTTTCGGTACCTAAATTTGGAGAGGGTGGTGAGTGGGAAAGCTCACAGAATATCCGATTCAGTCAGGGTAGGATGCTGAATGGAGACAGGAAGGAAGCGAGCAGGAGGTGAGAGGCACAGAACAACCAACATGTCCTGGGGTAACAAAATCTAAGAGGTATCAGCAGCTTCTCAAAGGTTGGATCTCATGTGTCCCAAGGATGAGCACGCATAGAGTAGCATGATATACCTCCACTTGCATGTGTTGGCTCCAACCGGCCTAGCGTGTGCAAAATGTAAGACTCACCAAAGGCTGGCTGGTATAGCAGTGTATCTCTTTAAGAGTTTATTATTTTGCAAAGTTCTAATGTTCCTTGCCTATGGTTTGCCCTGGTGAATGCTTGTTAATGCCGTTTCATTGTTGCCTAGGGAAAAAGAACCCCAGTGACCCACCATAATAACCGCTTTAATGTGGGGCCTCTGCTTTGGGCCTGTGTAGTATCCTTTAACAAATGAGCAAAAGTGGCCAAAGTTATATTAGGCAATGCTGCCAGAGGTTTATGATAAAATCTCTAGTCACTGCCAGGGACAGTGTGAACCCTGTCAGTCTGAGGATTAACTTTTCTGTAGTAACAACTAAGACCGTTTTTTTTAGGCCTCACTGTATGCCAAGCACTGTGCAGGGGGGTGAGGGTGGGGGAGATGCTTTCATATCCATGAGTTAAATTAGTGTTCCCAATAACTCTCTGAGGTGGATATTATTATTCCCCCTTTACCAATGAGCAAATGGAGACTCAAACTGTTTAGATCACATACCCAAGGTGATGCTGGTGACAAACATTGGGGATGAGGGTCCATTCCAAACCCATCACCTGTCCTGTACCAGGCTCCTGCTACGGGAACTTGAGCATATAAAACCTGATGTCCTAAGGCTGATTACTTGTCACCTGTTGATCAACAGGACCTGAGGCTGTTTCCTACTTTACCTGAGATCATGTGAATAGAGTGAATCAGGGGTGGGAGCCCTGAAACTTTCAGGTGGGTATTCTCCACCTTTCCTTGGTGACATAGAGAAGGTGCTGACAAACGCTGAAATAAATTAGGAAATTGTGAACCAGTCATTTCTGTGTTTGTTCAGCTGTCTCTTGTCTAAAATTCCCATTCCAGTGCTGCACCAGGAGTTCTCCTTTGTCTGACAGATTCCAACATGAACTTGAAATCCTTTATATATTGCCCACTTCGCTTGTAGGGAGAAATGGAAAGTTACAATGAACTATGCGAACGATCTTATTCTCCTTGCTACAGTACATAAACAGTTAAGACCTGGAAAATGCAGTAAGTTAAAATGTGCATATGTAGATGAAAAAGTCTTATACAATTTTTAATACTGAACAACAGATTTGGCGATTAGTCGCCTGCTGGTCAAAATGAGAAGGGAAACTACATCAGTTATATAAGACTAATTCTTGTAAAGAAAAAACTATAGAAAACACAGTTTCTCAAGGGAGACAGAAATTTTCCTGGCACTTAAATCTGAAATACATTCTCTCGGAGATTAAGGATGACGCTGGCACTTGTAGTGACCATTGTCCCCATCACTCCCCTCCTCCCTTCTAAATTCAATAGTATTCTTGTGGTGTCTTCAATATTACAGAAAGACAAAATACCAAAGCACAGTATACTGGAAAGAATGACACGAAAGCACTAAAAAACTGTTGTCTCTTGGTACATATTTCTAGAGCTTCGATGAATCCAGGATTAAGAGCTAAAATTTAAAAATGAATAAAATGCATATGTTTTCATCCATCTTCTATAAATGGCATTTTTTTAAATCAATGAGCTTCAATCAAAAGTTGGGCAAAAAACAGTGTGACATTATGTGAGGATAAAAGTGGCCTCAGAATTTCTTCATGGGGTGGAGGCTTAGGAGGGGCAGTCTGGTTGACAGTGTGGGTGCTGGTAGAGTGACCAACTATTTCCAGTTTGCCCAGAACTTTCTCAGTTTGGGAGCTGAAAATCTCGCATCCCTAGACGCACCTTGGTCCCAGGCAAACCTGAACAACTAGCCACCCTCGTGCTAGGCCGGGAGTTTCAGAGCTGCTGTTACCCAGCAAGTGCCCTGCTCTTACTTGGATTGCGTGTTTATTTAGAACTGGCTTTGGGGATACTGATGGATGTGTGTGTTCTGCGTGGCCAAATCTGCATGCTTTTGCAGACTAATGATTGGGTGCTGGAATCAGATCCTTCTGTGAAAACTGAGAAACCTCAAGAAGACCAGTGACTCAACCTTGCCTCAGGATGGATGTAAAAAAGCTAGTGAAAACACACTCAGTGGGGTGGTTGGGGGCGGGAGGTTCTTCTCTGAAGTTCTTTACAAATTAGAGAGAACAGCCAAGTAGAGTGAAAAAGTCATGAGCTCTCAAGTTGGACTGACCCAAGTTAGTGTCATGGCTTTGCCATGGATCAGTTGTGGGATTTTGAGCTGTTCATTTAACCATTTGAGACTTAGTTTTCTCATCTGGAAAGTGGTCACAGGGACATTATGAAAATTAAGAGACCCTTGAAAGCCCTGGCATAGTGCCTAGTTCAATGTCTCTTTCCTCCTCCTTTTCTTCCTCTGTCTAGAATGAGGAGTTCTGGGGCGCCTGGATGGCTCAGCTGGTTAACCTTCCAACTTAGGCTCAGGTCATGATCTGATGGTTCATGAGTTCGAGCCCTGCATCAGGCTCTGTGTGGACAGCTCGTAGCCTGGAGCCTGCTTCAGATTCTGTCTGAATCTGTTCCTTTCTCTCTGCCCCTACTCTGCTTGCACTCTGTCTCTCTCTCTGTCTCAAAAATAAATAAACATTAAAAGGTAATAATAAAAAAAGAATGAGGAGTTCTGCTGTGCGTAGGAGAGCTGAACCCAAGTAGTAATTGCTCTTTAGATGAACCTAAGCAGTTAGAATATCCCCATGGCACTGAAATGATGAATGGACAGATGGACCTCTTAGAGGCCATCCCTCAATGTGGACTGTCTACTTGTAAGAGATATAATTTGCAAAGTACTTTTTAGATACAAAATATTAGTTGTCTTATCTAAACAAATTTGGATTCTAGTCTCTTGTTCAGCCAGTAAAATGTGTAGATATCCTTCCCTCTTCCTTTCCTTCTCTTTTCCTTCCTCCCTTCCTTCCTTCCTTTCCTTCCTTCTTTCCTTCCTTCCTTCTGCCTTCCTTCCTTCCTTCCCTTTTTCTCCCTTCCTTCCTCCCTTTTTTCTCTTCTCTTCTTTCCTTCCTTCCTTTCTCACCTTTTCTTTTTGACCAGAACTGCTTTTTCTCCACACTAGATATGTTTGCTTTTTTATGATGCTGATCATGTCTCCTGTCTTCGATGGTGCTTGATTTAGGAGCTGTGGGCTCTCAGGTTAGCTAGTTCCCTGTAGCAGGGTCGAGCCCCTCCTCTATGAAACGAAGGATGAAGCACATAGTTTATAAGTCTCCTTACAGCTCTAGCATCCTATGATATGAAGAACATTATTCCTTACTCAGCAAATAATTATTGAGCACTTAGTAAGTCAAATGTAGTAACTGAGGACATGGCAATAAACAAAACAAGAAAAGTCTCTGCTCTCATGGAACTTACACATTGGTCAGAGAGCAGACAATAAACAAAATATAAATGAATATATAACATACCAGAGGTAGTAACTGCTGGGAATTAAAGCAAAGTAGGGTAAAAGTCTAGGAGTGAAAGTGATGGGTGGCAGCAGGTGAGGTCTGATGATGCTCTCTGAGATGTAGTGATTGGGAAAGATCTTCCAGGAAGTTAACATATGAGCAGAAACCTGAATGATGTAAAGAACAAGCTGTGTAGGTAACTAGGGTAGAGTGTTCTGAGTGGAGGAAACAGTGAGAACAAAGGCCCTGGGGTTGGAGCATGTGTGCATTTTCAAGGAATATCAAGGAGGCGGGTGTGGCTCTGGATTGTGTGAAGCCAGGGGAGAGTAGCAAGAGACGATGTCAGGGAGGTGATTTGGTGTTGGACTGTGTAAGATAACAAGAGTAACACACAAAAGCTGGCCCAGAATCTGTGTCCAGCACAGGTCCTCATGTGAACCAGAGCAGAGGATCGAAGGCCATCTGGGACTCATCTAATTTCTAGGTGCTGGCTTCTCACAATCTCCCTTTACATGACACTGCGTCCTTTAACCTCAGCAGGATCATAAGGGGAACCATCTTCAGAGACCATCAGGCAAGTTAGGGAGTCAGAAGCCCTGAAGTGTGTTACTCCCAGTACTTGCTCCAAGTCCTTCCTTTTGTTCCCTCCCTGCCTGAAATGGTCCTCAGAGGTTTGGAATGTACACAGTGTATTTAGTAAGAAATTTAACACGTGGCATTCTCTGGCACATTAAAAATGGAATAGTGTGATGGAAAGCAAACTTTGGGCTAATGTAAACCTCAATTTTGTTAATACCCACCTGAAATTTCCCCTAATCGATTTGTCCCTCCCCGAAGCTGGATATGCACTGGGCCCAACCCTCTCAGCACTTTTTTCTGTTTTATAAGAGAAAAAAGTATCTGGAAAATCTGACTGAGCGCTCGCTGTGACAGGCTGAGAACCCCTAAACCTTTGTGTTTTCCATTCTCTATTGAGGCACAAAGGACTGTGGCTAAAGTCTCCTATATCCTGCTAAAGTGACATTATGTCCGACAGGGGGATGTGGAAAATGAAGCCCCTCTTTGTCAGAGCAACTATGAAGGTGTGAGTAGAATATTTCTCTCCATGGAATTGACTGCTTTTTTTTATATATATACTCCATGGATCTGATAGTGTCCAGGACGAGCTACTCTGGCCTCACTGTCCCTAACCATTCCATGTTCTTAGAATTCTCTGTGTTCAGGAAGAGGATGTGATAGCATATTTCTGAGTGGCTACAAGGTTCTAGAAACAATGCCAGGTACTGTTTACATAAATTATATCCTTTAGTCTTTACTAGACTGAAGTGGTGGATATGGCGATCTCCACTTTCCAGGTGAGGCAAGAGGCTCGGGTGAAGCCCCGAAAGTCATGGAGCTGGGGGGTGAGAGGAGCATTTCCTCCCATCGCCTCCCTGTTATCCTCTCGTCGTTATCAACCTTCACTCCAGGGAAGACTGGCATCTCGAGCCAATCCATCCTGCCTCCGAATGCCGGCTGGATGGGAGTGAGGCTTTTAGGAAGATGTGGTGAGGCAGAACTAGTGTTTTAGGTGATGGTATTTATTTATTTATTTTAAAATGAGTATTTATTTTTAAGAGACAGATAGAGAGAGCACGAGCAGAGGAGGGACACAGAGAGAGAGGGAAACAGAGGATCTGTAAGGGCGCTCAAACTCACAAACTGTGAGATCATGACCTGAGCCGAGGTAAGACACTTAACTGACTGAGCCACCTAGATGCCCCTAGATGATGGTCTTTAAGTAAAGCTAAGCCAAGCATGGTGCCACACAGAACCTGGACATTCCCAGCCCAAGCAGAGAGAGGGGTGTACAACCCTTCTGTCAGATTAGGGTCACCAAAGAGTGCGTGCTGCTTTCTCGCCTTGCAAGCCTGCTCCAGGAGTGGCAGGAACCCGGGGCATCTGCGTCCTTTGCTTCCCTCAGCCTCACTAAATCCCCACGCAGTTGTTCTTCACACAGAACAGTGGGAGCCCGAGACAGTCATGTGGTTGCTCTGGCTCAAACAGCGATGGAGGTGGTCTTTGATTTTGGTTTGCAAGCACCCAGAGGTTTCAAAAGCCAGCACTTTCTCCTCTTAGATTTCACCTGCATGGGGCCTTCTCTGGTTAAGTATGAGTTACATGAGCCTTCTGTTTTGGAGATCAGGTCCGCTGCATTGTTCTTTCTGGGCTCTTGGGCCCAGTTCACTGTGTTGGAACAGGAACTCCCCCCCCAGCTGCCTGCAGAGAGCTCAGCGGGTGCCATCGCGATGCTCCTGGCTCCGTCAGCGTATTCACTGACAAACAGGGAAACTGGATCCCTGCTGGACACAAATGTTACTCAGTTATGCACTTTGTCTCTCTGTAATCCCTCTGGTATTGACACATAGAACTCGGGACATGGGCGACGGTGACAGCTCCTGCAGACAGCATGTATTAGCATTGGCATTACCGTCCTTGGCCCTGACAGCCTGGGCACTAGTGAGAGGATTAAGTGATTAGTGTGTGTGTGTTACTACCATCTTTTTATTCCTTGTGACTTTTCAGTTTTGCTCACTTCATAAAGAGGTAAAGGGGGGCTCTGAGTAAAAACAGATGCATTTATACATTTGGGGGGGGGCCTGATGGGCAGCATGTGTCTAAGACATTTGGGCAATGTTGAAACATTATCAAATTCTCCATGCACAGAGCAAACTATCTTGCCTTTGCAATGAATATTGGTCTGAAGGGGGCTTCGGGGTATTTTGCATATATTTAGAAAATAAAGATCTGTTTGAATCTCTAACTTATTATATTCGATGGGTTGGAGTATGTAGGTTAGATAATCTTTAATGGACTTTGTTCCCTGGAAATTTAGTAAAAGGTAGATAGATCTCAGAGGATTGTGCCCCTGAAATGAGTTTAATATGATAGTTAAATATAGCTTTTTTTTTTTGCATTTATTTTGGATTTAACCAAATTCTCTGAAAAATTCTTCCACAAGAAGTAGGCCAAAAGAAGGTCAATCATATCTTTCAACATCATTTCTATGAGTGATTGCATTTTATACATTTACAGGGTCAAAAAGTTTATAATAGTAGTAATAAATTAGGGCCTTTGGTCTTTATCGTAGAGTGTGGTTCTTAGATTATCAAATACTGATCTCTTATATCCTATACAGTAAAACCTTAGATTGTGAGTAACTTTTCTGTGTGTTCCACAAGACGAGCAAACATTTCTATTAAATTTTAACCTGCTAGATGAGCAATGTCTCGCAGTACGAGTAGTACGGGACATCGAATGTCACATGATCACAATTTAGCTCATGGTTCTTGAAATTTGCTTTGATATATAAGTGCTCTGGATAGAAAGCATGTTTCTGGAATGAATTATTCTTGCAAACCAAGGTTTTACTGTTTTTTAATGTCTCTCCATTTATTCATTCATTCAGCAAACATTTTATTGAGCATCTACTATGTGGAAGTGGTTGAAATCTAGAACAATCTAAAATATTGTCTTTGCTCCTCAAAAACCCATTGACCATAGAACATAGTTATAGTTTATAACTAAGTGCCAAATGAGATATGGCAATATTAAGTAGTGTGTATTTGCTGTAGGGATGAGTCAGTAATGATGGAGAAGGTAGACAAGACTTTATAGAGGAAGGGAAATTAAGATGACCCTTGGAGGAGCAAAGCTATGCAGCAGAGAAGGGGGTGGCTCTTGGTGGGCTTTGAGAGGCAATTAGTAATTCACATTTGGGGTTCTTTTTT
>NC_043701.1:42483406-42498828 GCF_006229205.1 Suricata suricatta | reverse complement strand
GTGAGTCTGCCTATGTGGACACATGTGTGAATGTCACAGAGGGACGCGAATGAATTTAACCTGGATGCAAGCTTGAAGTGAAAAACGGCTGTAGTTTTGACTTTTAAAAAATTATCTGTTTATTTCCCTTTCTCTGCCGATAACTCCTGGTTGAAATGCTGAAATCTTATAAATACGGCACAGTTAACTCGCAAAATGAGCTTAGTGTTCTCGGGGCAGTGCGAGTTGAACAACACATAATTTGGCACAATTTGGTAGGCCTGAGTTTAAGACAAATACAAGACTCAGAGAGCATAGAGGCTTTATTATTTCTAAGTGAGTTCATGTAGTGTACATGGGTTGAACTGATCAGAAACCCCCACGCAGCCCTTTGCCACATCCAAGGCATTCAGTCTTTATGCTTTCATAAGCCATATTCACAGCACAACATTTCTCCTTCCCAAATAGGAATGTTGTTGTTTCAAATTACCATCTGTGCTTTCGGCGGCAGAATAGTGAATGCCATCCCCCCCCCCCCCCCCCCCCCCCAGCCCTCTTGGTATCACAGAGAGGTTGGAAGGGCAGTGCGAGCAAAGCAAGACAGGGTGTGTGGAATCACACAGCTCTAGTGTTCTGTAGTATTAGGAAAGGGCTGGTGGAAGGAAGTGTTACCTAGAGCTAGTAAATGGGGCCTCACTGTCCAATCAGAGTGCTTGAATCACCAATTGGAGTACATTTAGAAACAACAGAGAAGAGTCTTCTTGTAGAATTGCTTGAATTCTTGAGAAAAAAGGAAGAAATCTAAGCTTTGTCGAATATCTTTGTGCCAGGCACCACAATGTATAACCTGGGTAGCCATATACCATGTCCCCAATTTTGTCTATTGGTCTAGCATAAGTAATAATGGAATTCTCTTTCAGAAGTATCCTGGTTTGGACAATAAATTACATGGTCACCCTATGCATAATCTGAGTAAGAGCTCTCTAGGGAAAATTTCATTACTTCCATTGTTCACATCTGGAAACTGTGTCTCTGAGAACTAGTTCAACACACACAACTCAACAAAACACCAAAAGGATCTGAAGACATAGATTATTTTTGCTTCATCATGCTACCTCTCAAAGAGTTTTACCTATGCCAAAATAATGGTACTCATCTAATAATTGGCAGATTAGTTTATTATCAAAGCTATTTGAAAGAGGAACATACTCTCTCAGTTGCTTTTCAGTGGTGAGGAGATGGATTTACCCCATACTTCCATATGCCCTCTCTCACCGTGTCCTCTTGTGACCAGGGGTAAAGTCTGGAAAATAGAAAAGAAATTGATGATCATAGTTTAGGATGTGATATGGGCTCATGAACTATAAGAAAGGTGACAGATCTATACAGGAATCAGACCCATAACTGTTTCCTCTACCATGAAGTAAGTGGGTGATCCAAGGCAGAGATCAGAAACAAGGCAACTACAATTTATAGCATCATGTTGTGTATCATTTTGCATGAATAAGTAATAAAGTACTCTCATTCAGTGGGTGTTTGATAGATCTTGGCCAGTCACAGGTAGCTAAGAGATTCTTTCAGACCTTTTGAGTAAACTTTCACTATAGAAAATAGCACAGAAAATAAAGAGCTCTATAAAGGAGTCTGGAAATCCTGATTCTGGCTTCATCTCTGTTACTAGCCATGTGATCTTGTCCAAGTCAGTATACCTTTCTGGGATTCTGTTTCCCAAAGCAAAGCTAAGCGAAGGAAAAGAAAGGAAAGGGAAAAGAAAAGTGAAAAGAAAAGAAGAAAGAAAGAAAAAGAAAACGAGGATATTAGATTATAAGGAGTCCTGACTTTGGGTAGGTCCTACCCATTGCTAATTTTTATAAATAAAGTTTCATTAGAACATAGCCAAACCCATTTGTTTACATATTGTCTGAGCCAGTTTTCTACCTATAAGAGCAAAAGACTGTATAACCTGTCAAGCACAAAATATTTACTGTCTGGCCATTTGCAGAAAAAGCTTGCTGATGCCTGGTGTAAAGGACCTCTGAGGACATCTTTACTTTTTGTTAAGTCTCTAACCCCAGGACAGAGGAGAAAGAGAATGAGAAAGGGGAAGTTAGGTCTGAGTCAATGAACAAGAAAGCAACGTACAAATAATCCACAAGCCAAGTGTCCTAATGGTGACAGATTGCAGTGCTCTCTGCTGGCCAGGAGGACCTTTTGCCTGTAGTGTACATTCAAGGACCACACAGTAATGAATTTTACAGGAATCAGACTGGTGGACCCCTTTTCAATATGGTGGTCACAGCAGGTCAGCAAGAAAGTTTCTGTTTGCTTCCAAGTCCTTTGAGTTCACAAAACACATGCTTTAATTGGGGAAACTAGGGGAATTTGGATCTTTAAACTAGGGTGTAAAACTCCTTTAGAGAGAAGTAAAACCAAGAGAGGACAGGGAAAGCATACTTGAAAATAACTTGATCATGATGTATGAAGCCAAAGCTAATAAACAGGGTTGGATGGGCTTTGGTGGCCTCAGACAGTAGGTGAGGATGGTTATTGTTGTGATTACATTAAATCATACTAATCCTAATGCCAAAAGCCACTTTGAATGATGAAGTTAAGTTGCTTGTGGAGGTGACCAGAGGCTCTCCATTGCTGTTCCAGCTGGGCAGGGCTGCTGTCAACTTTCTCAGGCAAGCTCTGTATCCTGTCTTAGCAGCCCAACTCCGTGTTCAGAGGAGACTTGCAGAACTGGCAGATTTCAGTTTGGTTTGGAGTTTTGTTGTGTGTTTCTTGGCAGGAGGGGACCATCTTCCATCCATGCAGTGCCCCGGATTAATGGCTAAAGTAACACCTACTGGCGGGATCAACCCAGAATGGGGGCAGCCTTTCAGCTATTGACTCACGACTCCTCTTGACACTCAGCCTCACTTCATTTCGATGGCTGTTTGTGGCTCCCGCCCTAAAGTTCAAACTGATTGTTTCATGATGTGGAAAATGTACAAAAAAGTGCATGTGACTTCCTATCCAGAGTGAAGCATGTGCTCTTTGGTGGGCAAAACTTGGAGGAGTCAAGGGGAAGTTGTTTTGCGCTATGGTAAATGCCAAGGCAAAAAATATGTAAGCTTTGACCCACAAAATCTTGACTTGGTTGTTTTCTTGCTTAAGTTTCCTTGAGCTTCTGCTCATAATCTTGGAAGATGGTTGAGATAAAGTCCTAAGAACCCAAATCCAAATGAAGGCTTGTGTTTTTCCTTTAAGCCCTAGTGAATTGACGTGGAAGTTGCCATAATCTTGGTGTGTTTTCTTCTCCTCCATGGTAAATCCTTGCAGGAACAAGGTAGGATACACAAATAAATGGCTGTATGTTTATGTACTCACTTTTTTTCCCCTTGGCCTTTCTCTGAACCCAAGTTATACCAAAATGTGCTATTTTCTTATGCTTTGTAGAAAGGTGGAGAGTCTTATTTTCTCAATCTTTCTCTCTTGGGATTCTGGAGAAAATCAACATGTTCCAGTAAGGTTTTAAAATGGGTTAATTTAACTTAGTATGGCAATTATACTCTAATACAGATAAAACATTTATTTATATCATGGGCAGACACTGAGTAATGTGAATTTTCTTCATTTTTGAAGGGATGTAATACACAAACCAGAGGAATGGTGAAGCATCTGTTGAATTGCCTTAGTTCTCCATTACAATGATGCTAAAACATAGAAACAATAGGAATGAAAAATGAACTGAATTTAAGGAAAACTAAACAATAAATTCCTATGCAAAAAGGACTTGCTGGCCACATGACTCATTGTGTGTGGATGTGTGTGTATGTGCTCACATGAGCCTGTGCAGTGGCATGAGAAGTGGGGGAAATCTGAGTGAGGGCACCAGTATTGGCACAAGGAAAGAGGATTCTGGGATTCCATGTATTAGACGGAAATGGATACCATGTCTGCCAGTGGGCCATGCTTGCTCTCTTGTATAAGAGAACATCACATCTGAGTTTCCAGGCACCAAATCTGACCTGGTCTGGATGTCCCCCTAAGAGAAGAGACCAAAGTTTGGAGCACATAGGGGAATAAAATGGATTAGCACAATAAATCTCTGAGAAAAGGAAGGCAATGGGATCTGGCTCAAAAGCCATCCCCATCCCACCACCTCTGATCTCTTAGTGGAGAATGGCTGGCACTGGAATATGCTCCCGATTCCCAAATGAAGGCTTGGTTGATGAGTTGCTTGATTGCCCTTGTCTGGGGGAAAATTCTTTTTTCTGCAGCAACTTATTTCAACTGAAATTTTCCTTTTATGGGTCACCTTAAAGCCAGGTTTTCAAAGATGTCAAAACCACCTGCTAAAGTTAATTATTTTCCAAGTGACATAGACCTCAACCAAGGAGATTTGTTTTCATCTCACCTTCTCACCCTCCATGAGTGGCAGCTATATATGGACTATGGGAATTCCTGCAAAATTACCATTCTGGAAGGAGAATCCAACTGAAGTGGTGACCTTTCATTGGAACTCATTTCAAAATTGACACTCCAGGGGAACTTTCCATATGTCCCACCTCCCAGGCACAGTGCAAACTTCTAAAGTCTCCAAAAACATTATTTATAACGGTGTCAGACAAATGGTGGCATTGCACTAAAATGTGTAGCTGTGGGTTTTCCTCTTGTTGGCTGTATTTGTAATGCTGAGCCTCCCAGGCACATGGAAAAGTCTTATTTATTACATGAGCCAAGAAATTTCATCAAACTGATACGGCCTAAAGGAACTGAGAATGGAGGACCTTGTTTACACAAGCGATGGTCAATACATATTTATAATCAAATAGTTTTGCTTTTAAGTAAAAGTTGAGGAACTTATGGGAAGATATTATTTTAAGAGAAGGTGATTTGCAGATGGGTCTACTCTCTTTAGTTGGACTGTTTAATTTTGAGCAGTACATTATGAAGTTCATGTTTTTTAAGAAGATAGCATCCAGCATTTGTGAGAGGTTCAGAAATGTTCATAGTCCTAAATTGCCAATAAGAGTGTAAATTGTTATGGGTTTTTGGATTAAAGTATTTGTACACTGCAGTTCAGTAATGACTCTACTAATAATTTATCTTAGGAACATAATTAAAAATACACATAGAGATATATACAAGGATTTTCATCACACTATTTTTTAAGTGTTTATCTTATTATTTATTTATTTATTTAGAGAGAGAGAAGCAGAGACAAAAGGAGAGAGAATCAATGCACTGTCAGCACAGAGCCTGATGCAGGGCTCCATCTCAGGAACTGCAAGATCATGACCTGAGCTGAAATCAAGAGAATGATGCTTAACCAACTGAGCCACCCATGTGCCTTTTTGTCACACCATGTTAATGAAAAGCGTGTACAAAATTCCCAGTATAAGAAGGTAGTTAAATAAAGTGTGACATATATATTCTGCATACGCAAAAATCATTTTGAAAGACTTTTTAGAGATGGAAAAAAAGTAATTCCCCCAATATAAAGTTAAGTGGAAAAAAACAGGGAATGAAATGAATTAATTAAATAACTTAGGTAAATAATGTATGTATAAGAAAAAGACTAGAGGTACATAATCAGCAATATATTTTGGTTAATATCTGGCTGGTGGGATTATGGCAGGTTTTTTTCTTCTACTTTTTCATATTCACCACAAGAAACATGCATTACTCTTATAATGAAAAAGTTTATAATTGGGTTTTATTTTGGAAGAATTGAGCAGTTCATTAAAGAGTATGACAAAAGTGACATTATTCAATTTAACTATGCCCCATTTTATCCATAAAAATTTTGAGGCTAATTATAACAAATGAGTACAGTAAGATGATTAAATACAATTAAAAAATCAGGATTGGGGAACACTTAGGTGGCTCAGTCGGTTAAGCATCTGACTCTTGATGTCAGCTCAGGTCTTGATTTCAGGGTAGTGAGTTAGGCTCCGTGCTGTATGTGAAACCTACTTAAAAAAAAAAAAGCTTGAGGAAGAAATAAATTTGAATACAATGTCAAAATGGAACCCACATCTGCAGGCCATACTGTCCTACTTAATTGAATTAGCCAAGCTAGGGATTGGATGATATTTCCTAGTGACTGAAGCCAGGCCCCTCAGTGGCCTACGACGCAAAGTTTTGGAGCCCTCAACCTGAGAGATATTAATGCAGGACTTTACCTGATAGACATCAAGAGATGAGGCAAACATGTTTCCTGGCAATATCTCCACTGCAGGAACTGCCATATGACTGATTTTGTAACATCCTCAATGAATGTCAGTGGAGGAACTAAAAATGTGACTCAGTGAGCAATTCTATGGGGCCTGTCCTAATTTAGGGTCTGCCTAAAACAGAACTCAACAAGGACTTGGGTGAAGATAGTTTATTTGGGAGGTGATCTCAGGAAGCAGGAGTATGAAGCAGGGAAAACCCATATAGAGGTGGGTTTTCTGGTGAATAGCTTTATTAAGATATAATTGGACCATATAAAGAGAAGCTTCTCTCTCTTACATTCTTAAGTGAATACCATACAGTTCACACACTTAAAGCACACAATGCAGTGGTTTTTAGAACAGTAAAGAGTGTAATCTCTGGGGTTCCATCATGCTGGAACCTCTAAGGAACTAGATAGAAAACTCTTCAGAATTGACCCCCAAAGGACAGGGAGGCTGGGACATGGTCCTCCTCCAGTTGAGGGAAGCCTGTGTGTTATTAACTCCCTGGTCCTCTGGGCATGCCTGGGAACTACACTGTCAGTCACTTCTTCACTAGCTCTGAATTTTCCTCCTTTAAGACACTTTCCTACTCTAAATATAGTTAGCTCTGTTTGTGACTTTAAATCACTGTTAATACCTTGATTTAAGCTCTTTCCATATTGAATTGTAATCTTCTGTTTATTTATATATCTCTCTACTATTAGATGATGAGCACTTCAAGGACAGGGACTGATTCATTTCTGTCACTTTGGCACCTAGCCCAGTCCTGACACACAGGTTCTTTGGAAATATTTATTGAATTGATGAATAATTAATTCCTTCACAAGACAATGTTAACAAATCAACAGTTCAATTCTGAAATTTTTGTTGGTGTCTGTCATGTGGCGTCTACTGGGCCAGGTGCCAGGGTTTCAAACATGAATAAATCAGTGTTTCTTACCCTAAAGTTGCCAATGTCTAGAAGAGATTGAACCATGAAAAAGAATGTTTACAGAATAGTAAACAATATCAAAGAGGTGTTAAGTTGAACCATATGGGATGGCCGTCTTTCTAGGTCAGACAGAAGTGAATATGGGCAATGCCATGTGTTTAAACCTATTAAATATGATGCTGCCAGAATAGAAGGTAGAATAATTAGTGAACCTGACATGACCTTGCTCTACAAGGGCTTTAATTCTAAGGCTTGGGAAAATGGCAGACACTTGAAATCCTAGTAGATAGTAGAGGATCCTTTGAGCAGGTAAACTTAAGCACAGATTACATTGTGAACAGGCAGAATGATTGGTACATTAATAGAGGTGAGGAGTAAACAAGGATGAGGTTTGAGGCTGCCCAATTCTGAGGAAAAGCATTTTCTTTTTCAGTATCTTACTTCCCTAAGCTAGTTATCAAAATAAACTGTAAAAAATTATCCTGTGAGATTCTGGATCACATAATTTGTAGCATTACCTACTGAGTAAAACATATGCCAAGTGTATTAGTTATCTCTTGCTGTGGAATGAATTACCCATAATGACATTTATTATCTCACATTTCTGTGAGTCTAGAATCCAGGCACAGGTTAGCTGGGTCCTCAAGCTCCCAGTCTCTCACAAGGCTGTAATCAAGGTGTTGGCCAGGGCTGTGGTCCTCTCAAGGATTGACTAGAGCAGGACCCACTTCCAAGCTCACTCATGTGGCCATTGGAGAGAGGGCCTGCGTTCCTTGGTGGATTTTGGAAGAAGGGCACCCCTTGTCCTGGCCAAAGGGTGTCTCTATAAGGCTGTGCACATCATGGACACTGAGTTCTATGGGAGCAACAAGTAAGAAAGCAAAACAGAGCACGTAATATGGAAGTCACTGTCTTTTATAACCTAATCCTGGAAGTAACTTTTGTAGTATTCCATTTGTTAGATTGTGAAGACACCAGTCCAGCCACATTCATGTGGAAGGAATTACACAAGGACATGAATACCACAAAGTGGGGATCTGTGGAAGCCATTTCAAAAGCTGTCTACTATACATCAAGAAATTTTCACAACCTACCAAGGACTTTTGTTCCCTGGTCAGAATTTCCTGCTCCTTGGATTTCATTAATCTCTTGCCGATCTTTTAGAGAATGTTCTGGCTACCACAGAAGAGGACAAAAGGCTTGTATCCAGGGGAATAATAATCATTGGTTGAGACCCAGTCATGTAGTTAGAATCATACATGACGTAGGGGAAAGAAATTCCAAGAAAAGTCAATATTCCCTCCTTCCCAACTCATTTACAGGTGAGGAAACCAAAAGATCTGATTGTTCTGAGCAAACACATTAAGTCTGCATGAGACAACAGTGTATTAGGATAAAGCTTAAGCTGTGTAAATTGACTTATGGTGACCACTGTTGAGTTACAGTGCTCAACATGGGCTCAGAGTCTGACTACTCCTGAGAGCATGTGCTTGCTTCTGGGCACTAGGTTTTAAAAGGGACATCGACATCCTGGAGATTACTTGAAGAGGACCAGCTGGGATTTGGACAATCTGAGGAGGAGTAGGAAGAACTGGGGCTTCTTACCTGTGGAAGAGAAGACCACACACATACATACCACCAACCATGAAAGTCACCTTTAAGAAGTACAGAAGCAAGCAAACTATCTCTGTGTAGTTCTAGAAGACAATGTGCAGAACCTGTCCAGGGGCTGATTTCAAGGCCTCTCTCTCATTGAAGGTGATTAGGCTGAGGCTGAGCTATGCAGAGTGATGGTGGTGCTCTTTTGATTAAGTGACCAAAACCTAACTCAAGCCAGCTTGGGCAAAAACTGGTTCTCCCAATCTAATGCAAGGAGAGCACAGACAGGAAATGGCCTCAGGATTCTCTACTGTTGTCTAACTGTATGCACACCAATTTTCTATGAGGTGGGACCCAGGAATGTCAGCAGATATGGACTCAGGGTCTTATAACTTCATGATCACATAGGAAAGTTCTCTCCTAGTTCCTACTCAAAATCCAAAATCAGTGGAATGCCTTCCATGTACTGGGTACTGGTCAAGAGATCAAGGATGCAGCAATGAGCAAAACAAACATCCATGCCCACGTGAAAGTGACATTCCAGAGTAACTGGCCTGGCACAATCGAGGTGCCCACCTTTTGACTGCTCCAGGCCATCACATACACTGTTGCCCAGGAAATTTCTGACCATAGGCCTGCCTGCCCTCACTCAAAAACTTGCATGGCTTCACTTTCTTGCAGTATCTGGTTCAAAATCCTCAATATGATCATCAGGGCCCTTCATAATGGGCTCCAACTTACCTTCCTGCTTTCTCTATCACACAGTCTGCTAAAAAAGTAAATAACGGTTGGCTGGATGGCTCGGTCAGTTGAGTGTCCAACTCTGGCTCAGGTCATGATGGCAGTTTGTGAGTTCAAGGCCCATATCAGGCTCACTGCTATCAACCTGTCAGCACAGAACCCACTTCTATCCTCTCTCTCTTTCTCTCTCTCTCTCTCTCTGCCCCTCCTCTGCTTGTGCTCTCTCTCTCTCAAAAAATTAATAAAATATTAAAAAACACAACAAAAACAAAAACAAACCCCCCAAATAACCATCATTTAAAAACTTTTTTTTTAAATGAAAAAAGGTCTCTTGAAGTCACCCAAATGTTCTCTGTGTTTTTGTTCTCTGTCTATTGTCAAATTGTTCTTTAGCCTGGACTGACACATTTCCATCTCTCACTGAATATTTGACTCTCTTTAAAGGTCTTTTTCAAATGATTAGTTCTTATTAAGCCTTCTCCATCCTTTCCCCGTCTTCTGGCTTCCTACTCTGTCTCTCACTGAAGTTTATTTCCCTACTAAGCTCTAACTCATCTTTATATCCTCTGTGATACCTAGTAAGGCCAGACTCATCTTGTTTCTTCCTTTGTTCATGCTGTTTCCTTAGAAGTAGCCTTCTTCCCCTTTTATTTCTGCTTGTGAAATGAAAACTCTCTTTCACCTGCCAGAGTTTCTCTGATCTTCTTCACCTCCTTACCACATAATGTTCCATTTCTGCCTCTTCTCTGTATTTGAGCACATCCTCCTTTGGCACCAAATGTTCTGAGAAGGCAACTTAATCTTCCATTCAATTATAAGCCATTCAAGGGCAGGAGCCTTGTCTTTTCATTTGTACCAATCTCCAAAATGTGCAGTTCTGTTCTCTGTTTGTGGCTCGCATTTAATATAATGTTTATTGGTTTGAACTTAATTGAGTTGAAAATAAACCCCTGGAACGCTGTACTTTTTGTGGGCTATGTGTCCAATGTGAGTACTCAGAGATGCTGAATCACACTGAAACAATATGGATCATTTTATTTGTTAGTGAAATGTATTTTCACATGAACAAAACTGACATATAACAGGCCTTGTTATATGTTTGCCTTATTATAATGTTGTTGCTGAAAGTCTTGCTTGTTAATGCAACAGAAAAGTTCAATATGGCAAAGTGCCAGCGTTGTCTTTTTGAGAGATAACTAAGGACCTGAGGAACGTATGAAACTGAGGCTGTGCCTAAATGTCTTTAATCCTGTGATGAGGTTCTGTCTCTTTACTCTCTCAGTCAAGCAAAATGGCCTACAACAACAGGTTCTTAGACTGGCCAACCTCAGCCTTCTATGAGCCAAGAAGAGAGACCTAGAACAGATCCTTCCCTCACAGCCCTCAGAAGGAACCAGCCTTGTGAATGAACACCTTGATTTCAGACTTTTAGGCCCCAGAACTGTGGGCTAACATATTTTTGTTGTTTAAGCTACTCAGTTTATGTGAATTTGTTACAGCCACACTAGCAAACTCATATAAGTGGTAGGTTTCCTGTAGCCACAGAGCTTCTGAGGGGAGAGACAGATATTACCCAGACAATGAATGTACAATTGAAAAGATCAAGGCCCAGTGACCACATAAAGTAAAAGATCCCAACCTAGCCCTGCACATTCAGATCTGAAGGTATTAAGAAAGTAATGAGTTTTATTCAGTTAGGCCAGATTCCTAGATGATCCTGGATAAAACTTTGCTCAGGAAAATTCCAGTAGGGAAAAATATAAACCCTGGTTCCACTGGGCTGCTTTGCATTTTAAAGGAAAGGATGGAAATCCCATTTCTCAAGCTGTTTCAGAGGGCACAGGGGAAAGCACTTTAAAGTTTATTCTAAGGAGTCTTATGCTGGCTGGTTGACTTCATCTTGATCTTTTTCACTACTTTCTCTTGCAAATCCCTAGCTGCCTCTCAAATTATGACCTGACAATTGAAAGGTTTATCATACCTTCTTTCCATGGTCATGTCATGTCTTTCTTCATAAAGCTAATCATGCAGAGCTAATATTTAAGACCCCTAACCCAAATAAAATAAGGTGACATTGAAAACAAACTTAAAGTTATTTAGGAATTTCCACATTCTGAAGGAATATAAATGTGTTAAGAAGTTGAACCCATGGGGTGCCTGGGTGGCTCAGGCAGTTAAGTATCTGACTTCGGCCCTGGTCATGATCTCACAGTTTGTGGGTTCAAGCCCCACATCAGGCTCTCTGCTGTCAATGCAGAGCCTGCTTCAGATCCTGTGTCTCCCTCACATTACTCCTGCTCCAGCCTCTCCTCTCTCTGTCTCTCAAAAAGAAAAAAAAAGTCAAATCCTGAGGTGAATTTGGCATTTGGCACCCTGGGAGGCTCTTTTCAAATGTAACATTACTTGGCACCCCAAAGTTTGCAGAAGCCCTACCTGTAGATGGTCTCAGAAACCATTTTGATACTCTAGTTGAAAATCACAGTCTTGATAGTTGATTCTGCTGGCCTATGAGTCATTTATCCTTTTTGAATTCAATACCTGAAATTGTAGATGCTCAGATTTCAGCTGAATATAACTTCAAAATCCGGGAAATGTGTCAAATGGTTTTAGAAAGCCAAAAGGCTTGTTTTCGTTTTCCTACATACCACATAGAATGGATAAAGTTAAGAGGACTGATATTCTCTTTGCCACGTGGGTCTATGTCAGTCTGTTGGTGACATTAGATTATGTAGCCCATAGGTGTCAGCCTAGATTGACCCCAACGTCATACCAGCAAGGGCAGCCAACTCGGAACAAGCCTCCTGCTCTCTCATTCTGAAACCTGGAGATCTCAGCCTGAGCCATGAGGCAGGGAGGAGAGCCTTGATTCCAAGCCTGTTGCTTTGCTATAACCCAGCACCTTTCTGCTCTGCCATATTTGCCCAAATGTGCTGCCTTCTCTCTGTCTACTGTAGCAGCAGTCATCTTCTCCCTTCTCTAACTCTGCTTGTAGGCTGTCATTGACCTTGAAGGCCTAGAGCCTTGTTCAATTGGATTCATTTCTACACATTCTCACCCAGATTATCTGAGTGACTCTCTCCTGCCAGCTGCTATAAGTATTACCTCCTGTGTTCAGTGAAAGATATGGCAACATGGAGAAACCTTTCTATTGTGATGGGTCCAATGAAGTGCCAGTTATTGACTCCAGCCTGCTCTGTCTTTTGTCCCCAGTTTCTGTGTGGCCTTTGATAAGGAAGGATCTTAAAAGAATGACCCATATGGAAAGAGAAGCTAAGGTCATTTTGAGGTTCCAGGCAGCACAGGTTTGAGAATAGGTTGGTGGGTGTTTGAAGGTAGGCCATGACTCTTTTACACTACTGATGTGCCTTAAAATGATTGTGTCAGCCTGCTGGTGTTTAAATATGGTTTTGAGCCCTATATCTGTATCTTGGACAACCACAGAGACAGCATGAAATCTGATATTAAATGTTTTGCTTGGGACAGAATGACAACCCATACTGAGGGTCTTTTAAATTTTCTGTAAAAGTCTGCCTGACTTTATGTTCCTGTTCATTCTATTTCTCCCATGCACACACACATGCATGTGTATGTGTGCACACACGTACACAGAGTCAAGATTAAAGTGAAGTGAGGGAAATACTTGCCCTGGGCACAGAACTTAAAGGAATACCAAAAAAAACACAGTTATCAGGATAATATTTTTATGCAATATTTTTAAAAATCAAAATTAATGCAAAAAAATCCCATGATGAACAGAATATAAAAAACTACAAGTAGAAGCAGGGTCAATCTTTTTTATTTTTCCTTTGCCTTGGGTTTCAAAACAGTTCAGCAGGGCATAGCACTGTAACTGATCCTGTATTCTTTTAAAATTTTAATATTTTGTTTATTATGTATTTAAAAACAATTTTAATGTTTATTATTGAGAGACAGAGAGAGACAGAGCATGAGCATGGGAGGGGCAGAGAAAGGGCAAGACACAGAATCTGAAGCAGGCTCTAGGCTCTGAGCTGTCAGCGCAGAGCCTGATGTGGGGCTCAAACTCACAAACTGGGAGATTGTGACCTGAGCCAAAGTTGGACGCTTAACCGAATGAGCCACCCAGGTGCCCCTATTATGTATTAACTTTTAAATATTGCATTAAATGATTTATTTTATTTTTAAATGTTAATGTATACATATTAATTTTAATTTATGTGTAAATATTAATATATAATTTTAATTTTAATATTTAAAATTATTATTTATCTTGATTACTGTGGTTTTGGGGACTCCTTCTAGTCCTGGTCCTGAAGACACATGTAGACAGACAGATGCACACACACACACGTGTACACACACAGACGCATACCTTTCTGTAGTTAACAAGGAACAAAATATTTTTTGCCTAACACCTTACGATATCTGTTATTTTGTGATCTCTTTCTCATGCTCTAATAAGCTCATATAGCAGTTCTTGTATGTATGAGACCTACCTTCCCAGGAAATATATATGATATTTTTTCTTTGTTTTACCACTTATCAACTTATACACAAAATATGCTTTGACTCTCAAGTAGGGATCCATGATGATGTAAACAATTTCCAAGCCCTTCTGTCCAAAACTCACCATTCAGAAGTCTGCAGTGGGAATTCCTCCGGGGCCTTGAATGTAATATATCCTAAAACAAACCCATTACCCATTGCCCCAAACCTTCAGCATAGCTAAAACCTTCTACATTCACACATTTACCCAAATCAGAGACCTGGGATTCACCTCTCCTGCTTTGTTTCCCTATGAGACCCTTTCCATTCTGCTTTTACAGGATCTCCTGATTTCTACCATCTTTCCATTACCAATGCCACTGCCCTATTTGGGCACTTCAGTTGGTTCTCCTGACAGCACTATGCCTCTGTGCTTCCCCTCTCCAAACCATCCTACCCATTGCATCCAGAGGGGCACCTTTAAAAGTCAAATTGGAAGAGTCCCCTGTGCTGGTTGACTCTTCCTTTGCCACAATTGTTGGAGAGGTGATTGGGCTGTTTGTGTTTATTGAGTGTCTTCATATGCACGGCACTAGTGTAGGGCAGGGAATGCAGAAAGCCTGCCTGACTGCATTCACATCTCCTCCGTGCGCCATGTGGTTGGAGCCACACTGCAGTCACCAGCTGTGGTGGCAATGTCCTGTTCAGGGTTCCGGGTTCAGGGTTCACTCAGTTCTCTTGACTTTTGTGAACAGTTCTCCACATACTACTCCAATGATTGGCATTGTATTTAACTTCACTGTTTCCTAAAGCTGATCATTTCTACCTAAAACTGTTTGGTTTGGTACAACTATAGGTTAGCTTAGGTTTTAGGGACAGGAAGAGAGCAATAAAGGAGGATATTAAGAATGCTTTTTCCGGGAGAACTTGTTGGGGCCAGGGTTAGAGCTGAGGTTGTTTTTGTTTTGTTTTGTTTTCTTCAGACTGTAAAGGACAACCCAACTAAGAATTAAGTAAAACTGAGAATAGGCTTAGGGAGAGGTAGAACTTGAAGCCTATATCTTCAGAACAGGAAGCTGGAGAGTTTCTGACCAAAAAGTGTCATATGTAGATATAAGAACATAAGTAATAGAGTCAGAAATCCAGGAAGCAACAGGATAAAAGCAAATGCAGGGACATCAAGAGTGATCTAAAAGAGGCATTGAGATTATTGCCCAGGTTGGGGAGGCCACAGGTTTTACCTACGGTCTGGGGCAGCTTTGGGCCAGCTGTATCCAAAATCTGGGAATAGAGTATCTCAGTTATGATCCAAGTCATAGAAGTCCTCTAGTTAGAGGCCAGAAGGAAGGATATGCAGTTGGCTTGGGTTGCTTATCTACTACCTTACCCTTGGCTCATCAGTTTTCTGCAGCTATCTTCCCTGGACCATTTGAAGATGCACTATTGATAAAATGTCATTGCCTACTAAAATGGCTCCAGGGACACCTAGGTGTTGTAAT